>NC_069499.1:1389253343-1389363343 GCF_027579735.1 Bombina bombina
GTTTCCAGTTAGTCTGCTTGTTAGCGCGCTTTTCTCCATGATCATGTGACTTCCTCCTTTCTGCTCATTACTTTCAACGGAGCGGCGTTGGCTGTCCTTTTAGAACGGCAAGCATGTCTCTGCATATAATCCTCTGCATACCAGGTTTTTCTTTCACAGGAGGGAGCAGGTAGGACACCTCCGTTCAGCTGAGGTGTAGAGGGCCTCAGTTAGGGGCGATTTATTGACTAATATATTACCGCAATAACCACAATAACTGCATTTAGAAAATTTAAAAGGACAGTATCCTTTCTCTTGCCATTCTGTTAAAGTATGGACATGGAGCAGGAGTCTGCCCCTATGGACAGAGGTTTATTATGTTTAGAAAATCTAAATGGGCTGCCTATGCAATTTTGTACCTCTTGTTTAGATAAAACTTCAAAGTGTAAAAAAATTTTTTTTTATTTCTGAGCCTGTCTCTCAGGAGGATGCTGTTCAGGCAATGCAACAGCTTTCTTCTCAAACGTTCCAAGCCTCTATGGCGTCACATACAGTGCCCTGTAGTTTCTCTCAGCCTCCTGGAGGAGTTTATTTGCTTGCAGAGATTGCTGCTCAGGTATCTGCGGTATTATCTGCTTTTCCTATGTTAAAGGGAAAACGCAAAAGGAAAATTAGATATTCAGATAGTAAGGTTTCTGTTCCATCTGCAACACAGGTTGCCCTTCCTCATAAGTCTGAGGAGGAAGATACGTCGGTAGCCTCTGAGGGTGAAATCTCAGATCTGCATAGTAAAATTCCTTCATCTGATGCTGAAGTTGTTTCCTTCAGATTTAAGCTTGAACATCTTTGTGTGTTTAAGGAGGTTTTGGCTACTTTGGACGACTTTGATACACCTGTCGTTTTCAACCCTAAGACATCTAGTAAACTTAATTACTACGATGTTCCTTCCTCTGTGGAAGTGTTTCCAGTTCCAGACTGTGCAACAGAGATTATTGCACAGGAATGGGAGAAGCCAGTGATGCCTTTTTCCCAGTCTCCTGTCTTTTAAAAAGATGTCTCCTGTCGCTGACTCCATTAAAGATTCATGGAGCACAGTGCCTAAAGTAGAAGGGGCCATTTCTCCTACATTGGTGTGTCCGGTCCACGGCTTCATCCTTACTTGTGGGAATATTGTCTTCCCCTACAGGAAATGGCAAAGGGAGCACACAGCAAAAGCTGTCCATATAGTCCCCCCTCTGGCTCCGCCCCCCAGTCATTCTCTTTGCCTGCTCTGAACAAGTAGCATCTCCACGGGGATGGTAAAGAGTATGTGGTGTTAGTTGTAGTTTTATTTCTTCTATCAAGAGTTTATTTTAAAATAGTGCCGGTTTGTACTATTTACTCTACAGCAGAAAGTGATGAAGAGTTCTGTTAAAAGAGGAGTATGATTTTAGCAACAGTAACTAAAATCCATTGCTGTTCCCACGCAGGACTGTTGAAACCAGAGAACTTCAGTTGGGGGGAACAGTTTGCAGACTTTTCTGCTCCAGGTATGACTAGACCCTTTTCTAACAAGACATAGTAATGCTAGAAGACTGTCATTTTCCCTTATGGGATCGGTAAGCCATTTTCTTAGACTCATAACAGAATGAAGGCTTATAAATGGGCTCTATACTGGTTGACACTGTTGTGGGCTAAATCGATTGATTTATATAATATTTATGACTTTTGGAGTGTTTTGTGACTTTGAAACACTTTTGGGAACGTTTTTATTACGCCTGGCAGTTGTTTAGACACCTAATCTAGTCAGGAAGGCCCCTTCACTCTGGTATGCAGAGGGAGGAGGCCTCATTTTCGCGCCTCAGTTGCGCAGTTACTTTTGGAAGCAGTGCATGCAGCTTCATGTGAGAGGGTCCTGTGGCCAGAAAAACAATTTCAAGAAGGCTTATTTCTGTGGTGAATAACCCTCAAGGAAGGTAAAAGCTGCAGCAAAGACTGTGGCAGGGACTGTAGTGGGTTTAAACTGGTAAATTGAACAATTAGCTCCGGTTTACTCATTTAAGGGGTTAGAGACTTGAAATTTGGTGTGCAATACTTTCAAAGGGTGCAAATTTTGTAAAGATCGGATATTTCCTTCATAGTTTTTCAAACATTCAGAAATAAAGTGTACTCTGTTTATTATTTAAAGAGACAGTAACGGTTTTGTTTAAAAATGTTTTTTTTTGCATTAATAGCCTGCTAAAGTCTGTCTAACATGTCTATACCTTCAGATAGCATATGTTCTGTGTGTATGGAGGCCAAGGTGGTTCCCGCTTTAAATGTATGTTCAAATTGTGCCATGGCGTCCAGACAAAGTAAGGACAGTACTGTCACATTTAATAAGGTTGCCCAAGATGATTCTTCAAATGAAGGTAGTGGGGATAGTTCATCATCCTCTCCTTCTGTGTCAACACCAGTTTTGCCCACGCAGGCGACACCTAGTACATCTAGCGCGCCAATGCTTGTTACTATGCAGCAATTAACTGCAGTAATGGATAAGTCTATAGCAAATCTTTTATCCAAACTGCCAGCATTTCCCAGAAAGCGTGATTTCTCAGTTTTAAATACAGAGGATGAGCAAGTGGGCGCTGACGATAATTTATCTGTTATACCCTCACACCAGTCTGAATTGGCAGTGAGGGAGGGTCTGTCTGAGGGAGAAATTTCTGATTCAGGAAAAGTTTCTCAGCAGGCAGAACCTGATATTGTGGCATTTAAATTTAAGTTAGAACATCTCCGCGCCCTGCTTAAGGAGGTGCTAACTTCTCTTGATGATTGTGACTCTGGTGATTCCAGAGAAATTGTGCAAAATGGACAAATTCCTAGCGGTCCTTGTGCACGCTGATGCCTTTCCGATACCCAAGAGGGTGGCGGACATAGTGACCAAGGAGTGGGAGAAGCCAGGTATACCTTTTTGTCCCACCTCCTATATTTAAGAAAATGTTCCCCATTGTCGACCCCAGAAGGGACGCATGGCAAACAGTCCCTAAGGTTGAGGGGGCAGTTTCTACGTTGGCCAAGCGCACAACTATTCCCATTGAGGACAGTTTTGCTTTCAAAGATCCTATGGATAAAAAATTGGAAGGGTTGCTTAAAAAGATATTTGTTCAGCAAGGTTTCCTTCTCCAACCAATTTCGTGCATTATTCCTGTCACCACGGCGGCGTCTTTTTGGTTCGAGGAACTAGAAAATTCGCTCCATAAGGAGACTCCATATGAGGAAGTCATGGACAGAATTCACGCACTAAAGTTGGCTAATTCCTTTATTTTAGATGCCGCTTTTCAATTGGCTAAATTAGCGGCAAAAAATTCAGGTTTTGCAATAGTGGCGCGCAGAGCGCTTTGGCTAAAATCTTGGTCGGCGGATGTGTCGTCCAAGACAAAACTGCTTAATATTCCTTTCAAAGGTAAGACCCTTTTCGGGCCAGAATTGAAGGAGATTATTTCAGACATCACTGGGGGAAAGGGCCACGCCCTCCCACAGGATAGGCCTTTCAAGGCTAAGAACAAATCTAATTTTCGTTCCTTTCGCAATTTCAGGAACGGACCGTCTCCTAACTCTGCAGCCTCTAGACAAGAGGGTAACGCTTCTGAGCCTAAACCAGCATGGAAACCAATGCAAGGCTGGAACAAGGGTAAACAGGCCAAGAAGCCTGCTGCTGCTACCAAGACGGCATGAAGGGGTAGCCCCCGATCTGGGACCGGATCTAGTAGAGGGCAGACTTGCCTCTCTTTGCTCAGGCTTGGGCAAGAGATGTTCCGGATCCCTGGGCACTAGAAATAGTCTCTCAGGGGTATCTTCTAGAGTTCAAGGAACTTCCTCCAAGGGGAAGTTTCCACATGTCTCGCTTATCTTCAGACCAGATAAAGAGACAGGCATTCTTACATTGCGTAGGAGACCTATTAAAGATGGGAGTGATACACTCAGTTCCAGCAGCGGAACAAGGTCTGGGTTTTTACTCAAACCTGTTTGTAGTTCCCAAAAAAGAGGGAACTTTCAGGCCAATTCTGGATTTAAAAATCCTAAACAAATTCCTCAGTTCCATCATTCAAAATGGAAACCATTCGGACGATCTTACCAACAATCCAGGACGGTCAATATATGACTACCGTGGACTTAAAGGATGCGTACCTACATATTCCTATCCACAAAGATCACCATCAGTTCCTAAGGTTCGCCTTTCTGGAAAAACATTACCAGTTCGTGGCTCTTCCATTCGGTTTAGCCACCGCTCCCAGAATTTTCACAAAGGTGCTAGGGTCCCTTCTAGCGGTTCTAAGACAGAGGGGCATTTCTGTAGCACCTTATCTAGACGACATTCTAATCCAAGCGTCGTCCCTTTCCAAAGCAAAGTCTCATACAGACATTGTTTTAGCTTTTCTCAGTCAGGTCTCACGGGTGGAAGGTGAACATAGAAAAAAGTTCCCTGTCCCCGTCCACAAGGGTTCCTTTTCTAGGAACAATAATAGATTCTGTAGAAATTAAGATTTTTCTGACAGAGGTCAGAAAGTTAAAGCTTCTAAACGCTTGTCAAGTTCTTCAATCTATTCCTCAATCTATTCCTCAGCCTTCCATAGCTCAGTGCATGGAGGTAATAGGTTTAATGGTTGCAGCAATGGACGTGGTTCCTTTTGCTCAAATTCATCTAAGACCATTACAACTGTGCATGCTCAAACAGTGGAATGGGGATTATGCAGACTTGTCTCCCCAGATTCAAGTAGACCAGTTAACCAGAGACTCACTCCGTTGGTGGTTGACTCAAGATCACCGGTCTCAGGGAATGAGTTTCCGCAGACCAGAGTGGGTCATTGTCATGACCGACGCCAGTCTTTTAGGCTGGGGCGCGGTCTGGGACTCCCTGAAAGCTCAGGGTCTATGGTCTCAGGAAGAGTCTCTTCTCCCGATAAACATTCTGGAACTGAGAGCGATATTCAATGCGCTCCGGGCTTGGCCTCAACTAGCGAAGGCCAGATTCATAAGATTTCAGTCGGACAACATGACGACTGTAGCGTACATCAATCATCAGGGGGGAACAAAGAGTTCCTTGGCGATGAGAGAGGTATCCAAGATCATCAAATGGGCGGAGGATCACTCCTGCCATCTATCTGCAATTCACATCCTAGGAGTAGACAACTGGGAGGCGGATTATTTGAGTCGTCAGACTTTCCATCCGGGGGAGTGGGAACTCCACCCGGAGGTCTTTGCCCAGTTAACTCAACTATGGGGCATTCCAGACATGGATCTGATGGCGTCTCGTCAGAACTTCAAGGTTCCTCGCTACGGGTCCAGATCCAGGGATCCCAAGGCAACACTAGTGGATGCATTGGTGGCGCCTTGGTCGTTCAACCTAGCTTATGTGTTTCCACCGTTTCCTCTCCTTCCCAGTCTTGTAGTCAGGATCAAACAGGAGAAGGCCTCGGTGATTCTGATATCTCCTGCGTGGCCGCGCAGGACTTGGTATGCAGACCTGGTGAATATGTCATCGGCTCCACCATGGAAGCTACCTTTGAGACAGGATCTTCTAGTACAAGGTCTATTTGAACATCAAAATCTAGTCTCTCTGCAACTGACTGCTTGGAAATTGAACGCTTGATTTTATCTAAGCGTGGGTTTTCAGATTCAGTTATAGATACTCTGGTCCAAGCCAGAAAACCTGTGACTAGGAAAATTTACCATAAGATATGGAAAAAATATATCTGTTGGTGCGAATCCAAGGGATTCTCTTGGAGTAAAATTAAAATTCCTAGGATACTCTCCTTTCTCCAAGAGGGTTTGGATAAAGGGTTGTCAGCGAGTTCTCTAAAAGGACAGATATCTGCTCTGTCTGTTTTGTTGCACAAACGTCTAGCAGCAGTGCCAGATGTACAGGCATTTGTACAGGCCTTAGTCAGAATCAAGCCTGTCTACAGACCCATGACTCCTCCATGGAGTCTAAACTTAGTTCTTTCAGTTCTTCAAGGGGTTCCGTTTGAACCTTTACATTCCATAGATATTAAGTTACTATCTTGGAAAGTTCTGTTTTTGGTTGCTATTTCTTCTGCTAGAAGAGTTTCTGAATTGTCTGCTTTGCAGTGTACTTCACCCTATCTGGTATTCCATACAGATAAGGTTGTTTTGCGTACCAAACCTGGTTTTCTTCCAAAAGTGGTTTCCAACAGGAATATTAACCAGGAAATAGTTGTTCCTTCTCTGTGTCCGAATTCAGTTTCGAAGAAGGAACGTGCTTTAAAATTCTATTTAGAAGCAACAAAGGATTTCAGACAGACTTCATCTTTGTTTGTCGTTTATTCTGGTAAGAGGAGAGGGCAGAAAGCTACTGCTACCTCTTTCTTTTTGGCTGAAAAGCATCATCCGATTGGCTTATGAGACTGCCGGACGGCAGCCTCCTGAACGAATTACAGCTCACTCTACTAGAGCTGTGACTTCCACATGGGCCTTCAAGAACGAGGCTTCTGTTGATCAGATCTGTAAGGCACTTGGTCTTCTCTGCATACTTTTGCCAAATTTTACAAATTCGATACTTATGCTTCTTCGGAGGCTATTTTTGGGAGAAAGAATTTGCAAGCCGTGGTGCCTTCCGTTTAGGTAACCTGACTTGTTCCCTCACTTCATCCGTGTCCTAAAGCTTTGGTATTGGGTCCCACAAGTTAGGATGAAGCCGTGGACCGGACACACCAATGTAGGGGAAAACAGAATTTATGCTTACCTGATAAATTTCTTTCTCCTACGGTGTGTCCGGTCCACGGCCCGCCCTGGCTTTTTAGTCCGGTTTCAAATTTTTTATTTCTGTACACTACAGTCACCACGGCACCCTATAGTTTCTCCTTTTTCTCCTAACCGTCGGTCGAATGACTGAGGGGCGGAGCCAGAGGGGGGACTATATGGACTTTTGCTGTGTGCTCCCTTTGCCATTTCCTGTAGGGGAAGAGAATATTCCCACGAGTAAGGATGAAGCCGTGGACCGAACACACCGTAGGAGAAAGAAATTTATCAGGTAAGCATAAATTCTGTTTTCTACTCTGGCAAAGAGAACTACTATTCCTATAGAAGAGAGCTGCTCCTTTAAGGATCCGATGGACAAAAAGCTGGAGGCTTATTTGAAGAAGATTTACGTTCATCAAGGTCTTCAATGGCAACCTGCAGTTTGTATTGCCACTGTATCAAGTGCAGCATCTTTTTGCTTCAACACCTTGTCTGACTTCACTTCAAGTAGAGACTCCTTTTGGAGGAGACCCAAGACAGGATTTAGGCTCTCAAGCTAGCCATTTCTTTTATTTCTGATGCTACCATGCAAGTTATTAAACTGGGAGCCAAGATTTCTGGCATCGCTGTGCTAGCCCGCAGGGTGTTGTGGCTAAAATCTTGGTCAGCTGATGTTACCCTTAAAAGGAAGCGACAGAGGCTTGAACTTGAAAGTAAGACCTTGTTTGGACCTGGTCTGGCAGAAATAATTTCTGATATTGCGGGTGGAAAAGGGTCTTTTCTACCACAAGACAAGAAGAACAGACCTAAAGGACGTCAGAGTAATTTCCGTTTCTTTCGTAATTTCAAAGGAAAGTCTTCCTTTTCCAAACAGGAACAGTCCAAGTCTTCTTGGAAGCCCAATCAGTCTTTGAACAAGGGGAAGCAATCAAAGAAACCCGCTGCTGAGTCTAAATCCAACATGAAGGGTTTGCCCCCGATCCAGGATCGGATCAAGTGGGGGGCAGATTTTCTCTTTTTTATCAAGCATGGATATGAGATGTCCCAGATCCCTGGGCTGTGGACATAGTACCTCAGGGGTACAAAATAGAATTCAAGACTTTTCCTCCCAGAGGCAGGTTCCACCTCTCAAGATTATCTGCAGACCTTTCTTCCCTGGGAGTGATAGTTCCAGTTCCTGTAAGGGAACAGGGTATAGGATTCTAATCAAATCTGTTTGTGGTTCCTAAAAAAAGAGAGGGAACTTTTAGTCCTATTCTAGACCTAAAGTGTCTCAACAAGTTTCTCAGGGTACCATCCTTCTAAATGGAAACCATTCGTTACATTCTTCCTTTGGTCCAAGAGGGTCAGTTCATGACGACCA
Source organism: Bombina bombina (assembly GCF_027579735.1). Lineage (NCBI taxonomy): Eukaryota > Metazoa > Chordata > Amphibia > Anura > Bombinatoridae > Bombina > Bombina bombina. The sequence goes on from NC_069499.1 coordinate 1,389,261,406, forward strand.
TAGATCTAAAGGACGCATATCTTCATGTTCCTGTCACCGGGGATCATCACAAATTCCTGAGATTCGCCTTTTTAGACAAACACTTTCAGTTTGTGGCTCTCCCTTTTGGCCTTGCCACAGCCCCCAGAATTTTCTCAAAGGTTCTGGGGGCTCTCTTAACAGTGATCAGGTCCTCGGGGAATTGCAGTGGCACCTTAAAGGGCCATTATACACTCATTTTTTCTTTGCATAAATGTTTTGTAGATGACCTATTTATAAAGCCCGTAAAGTTTTTTTTTTTTTTTTTTAAATGTATAACTTTGCTTATTTTTAAATAACATTGCTCTGATTTTCAGACTCCTAACCAAGCCCCAAAGTTTTATTTAAATACCGTCGGCTACCTTCTCCAGCTTGCTCCTGTTTGTGTAAAGGGTCTTTTCATATGCAAAAGAAGGGGGGGAGTGTCTTATTTCCCACTTGCAGTGGGCTTTCCAACTGCCTTTTCAACAGAGCTAAACTGAAAGCTTCTAAGTAAGTTTTTAAACCATTTTATACTGGATTTTTATATCTGTATCTGTGCATCTTATTCTTTATAGTAGTGTATATTACATGCAGTTATATGAAAATGAGTGTATACTGTCCCTTTAACTGGATGATATATTGGTTCAGACGCCATCTTTTGAACAAGCAAACTCTCATACAGAGATCTTGTTGTCTTTTCTACGTTCCCGCGGTTGGAAAGTGAATCTGGAAAAGAGTTCCCTTGTTCGAGCTACAAGGGTGGTTTTCTTAGGGACCATAATAAATTCCCTATCTATGAAATTTTTTCTGACGGAGATCAGAAAATCCAAGATTCTGTCTCCTTGCCTTTCTCTACAGTCTACTCTTCGGTCATCAGTGGCTCAATGTATGGAGGTAATTGGTCTGATGTTCGCTTCCATGGACATCATTCGCTTTGCTCGATTCCATTTGAGAGCTCTACAGTTATGTATGCTCAGACAATGGAACGGGGACCATTCGGATCTGTCTCAGAGGATAGGTCTAGATCAGTCGACAAGAGACTCTCTCCCCTGGTGGTTTTCTTAGGATCATCTGTCTCTGGGCACATGCTTCCGGAGACCTTCCTGGGTGATTGTAACCACGTGCGACAGCCTGCTGGGCTGGTGAGCAGTCTGGGACTCGTTAAAGGCGCAAGGGCTATGGACTCGGGAGGAGTCTGCTCTCCCCATAAATATCTTGGATTTGAAAACGATTTAGAATGCTCTGATGGCTTGGCCTCAATTGTCCTTAGCCCGGTTTATTAGGTTCCAGTCGGACAATATCACCTCAGTGGCTTACATCAACAACCAGGGAGGAACTCTGAGTTCCTTAGCCATGAAGGAGGTTGCTTGGATTGTTCAGTGGGCGGAAGCTCACAATTGCTATTTTTCTGCCATCCACATTCCAGGTGTGGACAACTGGGAAGCGGACTTCCTGAGCAGACAGACATTTCGTCCCAGGCAGTGGGCACTCCATCCGAAAGTGTTCTCCAGGTTAACCCTCAAATGGGGGATGCCGGAGTTGGATTTGATGGCGTCTCGGCAGAACACCAAGCTTCCAAGGTTTGGTTCAAGGTCGAGAGATTAGCAGGTCGCCCTGATGCTCTGGCGTTTCCTTGGGATTTCAGTCTGGCATATGTTTCCACAGAAGAGAGTGTCGGTAATTCTAATTGGTCCTGCGTTGCCTTGCAGGATCTGGTATGCAGAACTAGTGAAGATTTAATCTCTTCCACCTTGGACGCTGCCTCTGAGGAAGGACTCGTGGTTCATTCCTTCATCCATCTCGTTTCTATGAAGCTTCGACTGCTTGGATATTGAACGCTTAGAGTCTGTTATTGAGACCACGATTCAGGCACGCAAGCCTGTTACTAGAAAAATTTACCATAAGGTATGGCGTAAATACCTTTTGTTGGTGCGGATCCAAGGGCTACTCTTGGAGTAGGGTCAAAATTCCTAGGATTTTGTCTTTTCTCCTGGAAAGTTTAGAGAAAGGATTGTCAGCCAGTTTTATGCATTATCTATTTTGTTGCATAAGCGTCTGGCGGCTGTGCCAGATTATCAATCCTTTTGTCAGGCCCTAGTCGGAATCAGGCCTGTATTTAAGTCTGTTGCTCCTCCTTGGAGCTTAACCTTGTTCTTAAAGTTTTGCAGCAGGCTCTGTTTGAGCCATTGCATTCCATAGATATTAAGTTATCTTGGAAGGTTTTGTTTCTTATTGCTATTTCTTCTGCTCAGAGTTTTTGAACTCTCTGCTTTGCAGTATGATTTACCTTACCTTGTTTTTCATGCTGATAATGTGGTTCTTCGTACTAATGTGGGATTTTTACCTGAAGTGGTTTCAGTTAGAAATATTAATCAGGAAATTGTTGTTCCTTCTCTATGTCCTAACCCTTCTTCTCATAAGGAACGTTTGTTACACAACTTGGATGTTGTGCGTGCTCTAAAATTCTACCTACAGACGACTAAGGATTTTCGCCAGTCCTCTGCCCTTTTTTTTTGTTTCTCTGGAAAGCGTAAAGGTCAGAAAGCTACTGCTACTTCCCTTTCTCTCTGGTTGAGAAGTATAATTCGTTTTGCTTATGAGACTGCTGATCAGCAGCCTCCTGAGAGAATTACGGCTCATTCCACTAGGGCTGCTTCCTCTTCTTGGGCTTTCTAAAATGAAGCTTCTGTGGAACAGGTTTGCAAGGCTGCAACTTGGTCCCCTCTGCATACTTTTTACAAATTTTCCAAGTTTGATACTTTTGCCTCAGCCGAGGCTTCTTTTGGGAGAGAGGTTCTTCAAGCGGTGTTGCCTTCTGTTTAGGTCTGCCTGTCTTGTTCTCCCTTCCTAGTCATCTGTGTCCTCTAGCTTCAGTATTGGTCCCCACTAGTAATTGATGACGTTGTGGACTCTCCATTTATTAGGAAAGAAAACAAAATGTATGCTTACCTGATAAATTTCTCTTTCCGGATATCCACCACCCCACCCTTATATTTAAGACAGTTATTTTTTGTCTAATCCTCAGGCACCTCTACACCTTTGTGTTATTCCTTTTTCTATTTCCCTTCTGTTGAATGACCGGGGATTATGGGTAGGGGAGTAACACTTAACAGCTTCGCTATGGTGCTCTGTGCCTCCTCCTGCTGGCCAGGAGTGATATTCCCACTAGTAATTGATGACGTTGTGGACTCTCCATATCCGGAAAGAAAGAAATTTATCAGGTAAGCATAAATTTAGTTTTTAACCTCTGTGATTACCTTGTATCTAAGCCTCTTTGGACAGCCCCCTGATCACATTGCCATTTATTTATTATTAACAATAACACAATGTGTTTACTCCCATTGTTAGTGCTATATGTTTAACTCCCACAAAGTGGATAACCGGATAGTGAAAGTACTGTTCAGGGCCAAAAGTGCTTTGCAGCTCCCAACCGGTACATTACATATGTGGTTTAACCCTTTGTATGGGTTAAAAACATAATTGCAGCATCCCTAGTGACAAATAACATGTTCAAGAATTAGAGCATGCTTATTTTCATGGTGAATAAGACTTTGTTGATTATATTGGACTTTGTCCTTCTCTTTTGACATTCTTTTTATCATATATATATATATATATGTGTGTGTGTGTGTATATATATATATATATATATATATATATATATATATATTTTTTTTTTTTCTTGAATGGAATGTTTAGTCTCTGAATTTACTAAGCGATAAGTATTCCATTTGTTTTTATTTTGTTGTAAGTTGTCAACTGTTGCACCTTTCCCACCATTTGCAGCTGGAGGTTTCACAACTTGAAGGAACTCTGCAGCAACCAAAATCCCAGTCTGCAATGTCGCCATACCTTGTCCCAGACACTCAAGCCCTCTGCCAACACCTGGGCATCATCAGACAGCTAGCCAGCAGTGGCAGGTTCATAATCATAATTCCACGGACAGGTATTTCTCATTAGTAATTATGTGTTGCTGTGTAGTTGGTGGGTAGAGAAGTTATACAATTATTATTTTCTTAACTGTGATTTTAATTAAATGCGTAATTAGAATGTATTATCTTATTCTCATTTTCTAATATGCCACATTTTTTAAAATAGCAGAAAGTTGATCAGTTTTTTTCAGTGATTGGCTGGCTGACTGGTATAATTCTTCATAGGAATGAAAAGACCATGTGAATTCTACACAATAAACTTGGTGTTTAAACAAAGAGGATAGGGCGGAAAACCCGTTTTAAGCCAAGGGCCTAATGCATAATTGCGTATAACGCTTTTAAAGCATTTTGTGTAAACTCTTATTGATCAGCTGTGAGAGATAATTTAAACCAGATTGCCTTTTCTCTTCTCTCAGTTATTGACGGCCTGGACTTCTTAAAAAAGGAACATGCTGGTGCCCGGGATGGAATCAGATATTTAGAAGCAGAGTTTAAGAAAGGGAACAGGTACATATAAATCTTGTCTGTAGTAATCTGTATTTCTGCAGTACTGAGATTCTTGTTATGTGTGTTTCAGTGGTTCCCCACCTCTATGTTCATCAGAACTTGTGTTTACTTAGGTATATTCGTTGCCAGAGAGATGTTGGAAAAAACTTTGAAAGAAACAAATTGAAGAGACAAGATAATGATGCTTGGTAAGGAATCTTTTTGCTTATCTTACCCAATATTACTTCTGCGCAATACTTGCAGATGTTAAAAAATAGGTAACTATGTCCTAAAGCTCCCACTTTACAGAACAGGACATATATTGTCTGATTTGTAGATCATGTAGTCATTTGTAAATATCAACAATTTTCTTTTCTGACTTGGTCAACAAGCTTGTTTTACAGGGTATTAATCACTTGCTCAGTGAACTCTTGCGCTAATGTACCAACAGTGTTAAAACTGGAATTTCTGGAAAGCATTTTACCTGTATATTTAACATAATATAAGAATAGTAAATGTTTTAGAATTTATTAGGTTATCTGAACTTTATAGACTGTAATCTTTAGATGACAAGCTGTCTACCTTGTTTTAGTTCCAATGGTATCTGTTGCGGTGTCTTATAGTTCTGATTGGCACCTTATATAGCAAATGATGGATTGCTATTTTTTTTCCCTTGTGCTAGAAATACAAATGTGATCTTTTCCTAGGCATCTGTATAAGATCCTGGACAGCTGCAAACAGCTCACAGTGTCACAGGGGAGTAGTGAGGAAGATACGGCTGGAATGGTGACCATTATAACTGGTTTCCAACTTGATGACGCAGACTGCATATCTGACTTCATGCAGGTCAGTATGTTTTTGGTAAATTAACCTCAGCAAAATATTTTTTCCATCTTAATATGATAGTCCACGGCTTTATTCCTTGTGGGAAATACTGAACCTGGCCACCAGGAGGAGGCAAATACACCCCAGCCAAAGGCTTAAATACCTCCCCCCACTCCCCTCATCCCCCAGTCATTCTTTGCCTTTCATCACAGGAGGTTGGCAGAGAAGTGTCAGAAGATACGGAGTAGTTCCTTATGGTGGGTAGTACCCTTCGGAATGGTACTGAAGTTTTAATTAATCTTGTCAGCCTCTCAGTGAGAGCATTGATGAATGTTAGAGTCGGGAGATGCAGGGAGAGTCTTTCTGCGAACCCATCCAGACTTATATTAACAGCTTCTAAGCAATCAGTGTTGACGAGTTTCCCTGCCTGCTTTTTTCACTCAAGTCCATGTCAGGAGCGATGCTATAAGACTTTTAATCTTGAGAGCCTGTGTTCCTTTTCCACGGCATAGATTCCGGTAAGATTGTTTCATTATTTATACACATATGATAACCAAAGAAGATAGGGTCACAGTGTAGCTCCTTTTATCTGTATGGAATCAGGGTTAATATCTCCGGAAGGGGATTATTGAACAGGGGGGTAATGTCACATAATGTACATATTGTGATTATGCTGCGACATGTGTGAGATGTGGCTCAGGCAAATGTTGAAACGTACAGGTTTAGCTGTGCAGCCTTTTAGGCTTGGCATGTTTTTAGCTATAGCAGGGGCGGTCCTGCATGGCGCACCACGTGACCGGGTGTGGGCACAATTCTTCCTCTTCCTGACCTTTTGGTTTTCCGGAGACAAAGTGGTTTCTCTCTTGGGCCTGGGTCATAGGAGGTGGTGAATGCCCCAGCCATTGGGGGTATAAAGGTGCCTTTTATCTTTGTCGGAATCTGCTGCCTCTAAACCTCCAGCTGCGGATGAACCAGACTTTAGATTTAGGATTGAACACTTACGCTTTCTGCTAAAAGAAGTGTTGGCTACTTTAGAGGTTCCAGAACCTAAATTACCTGAGGAACCCTGTATTCCTAAATTAGATAAGGTCTACGAGGACAGGGTTGTACCACAGACTTTCCGGTTCCCGTAAAGATGGTGAACATTATTAAGAATGAATGGGAAAGACTTGGTTCTTCTTTTTCCCCTTCTTCTTTTAAAAAATTATTCCCGGTTCCGAACTCTGAGTTGTGGGGTTTCGTTCCTAAGGTGGATTGCGCTATCTCCGCGCTTAGTAAGCGCACTACTAATACTCTTGAGGATAGTTTGTCGTTAAAGGAGCCCATGGATAAGAAGCTGGAAACTCTGTTAAGAAAGATGTTTCAACAAATGGGGTATTTGTTTCAACCAGCAGTGACTGCTGCTGCGGTTGCTGGAGGGGCGACCTACTGGTGCGACTCCTTATCTGAATTGATCGAGGTGGAATGTCCGCTCGACACGATCCAGAAAAGAATTAAGTCCTTAAGGGTAGCTAATTCTTTTATTTGTGATGCAAATATGCAGACTATTCGCCAAGGCATCAGGTTTTTCTGTGCTAGCCCGTAGGGCACTCTGGCTGAAGTCTTGGTTTGCGGACATGACTTCGAAGTCTAGACTTCTTTCCCTTCCATTTAAGGGTAAAATTCTCTTTGATCCAGGCTTGGACTCAATCATATCCACGGTTACTGGAGGCAAGGGTGCCTTTTTACCGCAGGGTAAGAACAACAAACCTAAGGGACAAGGTCCTAATTTTCGCTCCTTTCGTTCGGACAAATCCCAACATCAGCAGCCCTCTACGAAGCCTGAGCAGTCCAAGAATCCTGCCGAGTCGAAGTTGGCATGAAGGGGCGGCCTCCAATCCGGCCTTGTATCTGGTAGGGGGCAGACTATCTCTTTTCGGAAGCTTGGTTTGGGAACGTGCAAGACCTGTGGGTACTGGAGGTCATCGCTCAGGGATACAGGATAGGTTTCAAGTCTCAACCTCCAAGGGGCAGATTCCTCTTATCAAACCTGTCTTCAAGGCCAGAAAAGAGAGAAGCTTTTCTAGGGTGTGTGAGGGATCTCTCCTCCCTGGGGGTCTACCTTCACGTCCCTATACACATGGAACACTTTACTTTAAGATTTGCGTTCCTGGACCAGCACTTCCAGTTGATTACACTTCCGTTTGGTCTAGCTACTGCTCCAAGAGTTTTTACGAAGGTTCTAGGGGCTCTGCTCACAGTGTCCAGAACCAGAGGGATTGCAGTGGCGCCGTACTTAGATGATATTTTGGTTCAAGCACCGTCCTGTCGTCTGGCAGAAGACCATTCGGAAGCCCTTCTTTCTCTTCTTTGATCTCATGGATGGAAGATAAACTTAGAAAAGAGTTCTCTTATTCCCAGCACCATGGTGGAGTTCCTGGGATTGATAATAGACTCTATATCCGTGAGGATATTTCTTACAGACCCAGAGACGTTACAATCTAGCTTCCAATTGTCTTGCCCTCCAGACCTCCTTCAGGCCATCTGTGGCTCGGTGTATGGAGGTAACTGGGCTCATGGTGTCCTGTATGGACATCATCCCCTTTGCCAGATTACATCTCAGACCTCTTCAGCTGTGCATGCTGAGACAATGGAATGGCAATCATTCAGATCTGTCTTAACAGATTTCTCTGTACAGCAGGACGAGAGAATCGCTCTCCTGGTGGCTCTGTCCAGATCACCTGTCCAAGGGACATCCTTCTTGAGACCATCCTGGGAGATTGTTACTAAGGACGCGAGTCTCACAGGACGGGGAGCTGTTTGGGGTGCCAGAAAGGCACAGAGCCTATGGACTCGAGGAATTCCTTCTCCCGATCAACATCTTGGAGCTTCAAGCGATCTTCAATGCTCTGAAGACTTGGCCCCTTCTGGGTTCGGCCTAGTTTATGCGATTCCGATCGGACAGCATAACCTTGGTGGCTTACATCATCCATCAGGGGGGGGGGAACGAGGAGCTCCCTAGCAATGAGGGAGGTAACATAGATTCTGGAATGGGTGGAGGCGCACAACTGCTCGCTATCAGCGATCCACATTCCAGGTGTGGACAACTGGGAAGCGGATTTCTTAAGCAGACAATCTTTTCATTTGGGGGAATGGTCTCTCTATCCTGAGGTGTTTGGCGGAGATTTGCAACAGATGGGGAACGCCGGAGATAGATCTCATGGCGTCCTGGCTCAATTCCAAGCTACCCAGATATGGGTCGCGGTCCAGGGATCCTCAGGCAGAGCTAATGGATGCATTAGCAGTGCCTTGGAGGTTCAGTCTGATCTACATTTTCCCGCCATTACCACTTCTACCCTCGTGTGGTAGCCCCGCATCAAGCAGGAGCAAGCATCAGTGATTCTCATTGCTCCATCGTGACCTCAGAGGATGTGGTTTTCGGATTCTGGTGGGGATGTCCTCATCTCCTCCATGGAAGTTACCTTGTCGCAGGGATCTGCTGGAACAAGGTCCTTTCGATCATCAAAATCTAGATTCTCTGAGGCTGACTGTGTGGATATTGAACGCTTAGAGAGGGTTTTCTGAGAGAGTTATGATACTCTCATCAAGCTCATAAGCCGGTTACTTGTTGCATCTATCATAAGGTGTGGAGGACCTACTTATTCTGGTGTGAAGAGCGTGGATTTCCCTGGCATAAGGTCAGGGTTTCCAGGATTCTTTCTTTTCTCCAGGATGGTCTGGAGTGAGGCCTTTCGGCTAGCTCCCTTAAGGGACAGATTTCGGCCCTGTTTTACTGCACAAGTGGCTCACAGAGCTTCCGGGCGTCCAGTCTTTTGTTCAGGCTCTGACTAGAATCAGGCCTGTGTTTCAGTCTAGCGTTCCTCATTGGAGTCTAAATCTTTTCTTAAGGTTTTGCAGAAGGCTCCGTTTGAGCCTATGCACAGCCTTGATATTAAATTGCTATCTTGGAAGGTTCTCTTGTTACTGGCTATTGCCTCGGCACGCAGAGTATCTGAGATGGCTGCCTTGCAATGTGAGCCACCTTACCTAGTATTCCATACTGATAACGCTGTTCATCGTACTGCGTAAGGTTTTCTTCCTAAAGTTGTTTCAGACCGCAACATCAATCAGGAGATTGTTGTTCCTTCCTTGTGTCCTAACCCTTCCTCTTCGAAGGAGCGGTTACTTCATAATTTGGATGTGGTTTCGGGCCTTGTAGTTCTATCTTCAAGCTACTAAGGAGTTCAGACAGACTTCTTCCTTGTTTGTTGTCTATTCTGGGAAGCGTAAGGGGCAGAAAGCCTTGTCCACTTCCCTATCTTTTTGGGTTGAGGAGCATTATTCGCTTAGCATATGAAACCGCGGGACATAAGCCTCTTTAGAGGATTACGGCTCATTCAATCAGAGCAGTGGCTTCCTCTTGGGCCTTCAAGAATGAGGCATCTATGGAGCAGCTTTGTAAGGCGGCTACCCTGGTCCTCCTTACATACCTTTTGAAAATTTTACAAATTTGATGTTTTTGCTTCGGCTGAAGCATCTTTTGGGGGAGAGGTTTTGCAGGCTGTGGTGCTCTCAGAATAGGTCCGCCTCTTTTTTTACCCTCCTGTTTCATTCAGTGTCCTCTAGAGCTTGGGTATATGTCTCCCAAAAGTAAGGAATGAAGTGGGCTCTCCTCATATTAAGATGGTAAACATAAATTATGCTTACCAGATAATTTATTTTCCATCTGTTTGAGGAGAGTCCACGGCCCCGCCCGTTTTCTCCGTTGGGCGGACCAAAATTTTTTGTTCTTCTGGCACCATTTATACTCTGATATTTCTCCTACTGTTTGTTCCCTCGACAGAATGACTGGGGGATGAGGGGAGTGGGGGAGGTATTTAAGCCATTGGCTGGGGTCTTTGCCTCCTCCTGGTGGCCAGGTTCAGTATTTCCCACAAGTAAGGAATGAAGCTGTGGACTCTCCTCATACAGATGGACAGGAAATTATCCTGGTAAGCATAATTTTTTTGTAATGATTTCCTGACCACCATTCAAGAATGAACTCTAAACTTTAAGTACAGGGAGCAGCTTTGATTAAAACAAAACAGAAAAAAAGTACAGTACCCTGGCACATAAGATTAATTGGTCTCTAGGTATACATTAAGAAATCTAATTTATTTCCCATTCAGTTTTAAGGGACACTAAACATTAATATTGTCTACAAAGCACTATAAGCATTGCAGTACATTGAGCGTAGGTAGTCCGTAGAGAATTAAAATAGTGCAACTAAATCTGTTCATTAGCTGATTATGCTGTATTTAATGGCCCTTTACTGATATGTAGGTAAAGGCGTCCCATGCTGGCCTTTGTGCTTATGGCCGGCTTTATTACAATAACTGAATGTAGTATGCATTGTCTTTGACAGTGCTTGTTGCATCATTATATTTCCCTCTCTTATCCTCATAAATTTGGGGCCTGTATTTAAAATAGATACTATCCTTCAGGAAGACTTGTCCTACATAACTGAGTCAGAAGAATCTGCTTTTAGTTAACACTGTAGTCAAGGTGATTTGACATTAATCTAGATTATTTACAAATATTCCATATTTGCCCATTTTTATTGGGATGCGGTATCGGAGTTCCACATTTCCAGGGTTTTTGTAGGATTTCTCTTTTGTTCTAAATTTGTACATAAAAATATCAACTGTTTTGATAAAAGATAGCATCTGGTTTGCTTTTTAAAACTACATTGCAACATGTAGTGTAACATTAAACCTTTAAACCCTTCAAACCATATGTAAATCAATGTATACGTATACCTTACATTTCTGTGGTCTCACAATGCATATTTCTGCAAACCTTGTTATAATTTTGTAAAAGTTTGTGAAAATAGGAAGGAATTGATGGTCTTGATAATGATTACATGTGATTATGACTTTTTCTTGCTTTGCACATTCTAACCACTTTTATTGTTCTAGTCTGCTCTGCAGGCTGCCTCCAGTGCCAGCATAGAAATAAAGAATGTACTGGATTTCTACAAACAGTGGAAGGAGATGGGTTGAGCATCCAAAGTCATATGTGCTGGCAAAAAAATGAAAATCACCAGATCCCCTTCTCAGCCGCAGCGCAGAAATGGAAACAAAGTAAAAAAATAAAATAAACATCACTGGTGGAAGATAACGATCTATATCAGAAAAGCCCAAATTATGTCCTCTCTGAAAAAAATGATGCTACATAACCAACCTTGCGTGGGCTGTGATGTTGGAGTAAATGGAGGAGCATGACTTCCATTAGCTGCCGGGGCTGGAAGGGAAGCCTCAACATTCATCTTCTGCAGTGTGGACCCTAGTGTTTGAAATGTGAGCATTGGCCCTGGATCATACATCTTCTCAGCTTTCTGGTGGTTCGGACAGGACCATAATAAATTCCTTTTTTTTTTCTTTGTAGTGTGGTGACTGGTGAAAAAAATGATTTTTCCAACTAGTTCCCCAATTCCAACTTTCAGGAATCACATACATGTCAGGTTTTCAGGATATTTCTTAAAGAACAAGTATAATCCTTGTATAATCAGGTTGGGATATCCTTAAATCGTGGTCTGTAAAGTTAGTACCTGTGGACTGGAGTTTGAAACACTGTGCGACACTATACCTGTGTCTTTCCTGGCTCCCCAACCATATTTCATATCCATGTCACTCTGTTTTCTTTCTTTCCGAAAAGGGTTCCTTTATGTGCAAGAGTTTGGCTCAAAATGTTTGGAGAAGAACAATAAAGAGAACATGCTATTTTATTTAACACAGATAAAAACAGAGTTTGTGTCTGTGTTTAGTTCAACCTAGTATAGGTGTGTGCTTGCTTCATGCTGTGTGTGTTTGATTTGATGAGACTATTGATTAAGGTGAAACATTATTCTTTCCTTCCATAAGGCAGGGGGAGAGTCCACAACATCATTCCTTACTGTTGGGAATACGACACCTGGCCACCAGGAAGCCAAAGACCACCACCAGCCAAAGACTTAAATATCCCTCCCACTTGCCTTATCACCCCAGTCATTCTTTGCCTTTCGTCACTATAGGAGGTGGCAGAGAAGTGTCAGAAGATTTGGATAGCCCTGTAATGGGTATGTTCCCTTCAAGAAAAACAGAATTTATGTTTACCTGATAAATTGCTTTCTCCAACGGTGTGTCCGGTCCACGGCGTCATCCTTACTTGTGGGATATTCCTCTTCCCCAACAGGAAATGGCAAAGAGCCCAGCAAAGCTGGTCACATGATCCCTCCTAGGCTCCGCCTACCCCAGTCATTCGACCGACGTTAAGGAGGAATATTTGCATAGGAGAAACCATATGTTACCGTGGTGACTGTAGTTAAAGAAAATAAATTATCAGACCTGATTAAAAAAACCAGGGCGGGCCGTGGACCGGACACACCGTTGGAGAAAGCAATTTATCAGGTAAACATAAATTCTGTTTTCTCCAACATCGGTGTGTCCGGTCCACGGCGTCATCCTTACTTGTGGGAACCAATACCAAAGCTTTAGGACACGGATGAAGGGAGGGAGCAAATCAGGTCACCTAAATGGAAGGCACCACGGCTTGCCAAAACCTTTCTCCCAAAAATAGCCTCAGAAGAAGGCAAAAGTATCAAACTTGTAAAATTTGGTAAAAGTGTGCAGTGAAGACCAAGTCGCTGCCCTACATATCTGATCAACAGAAGCCTCGTTCTTGAAGGCCCATGTGGAAGCCACAGCCCTAGTGGAATGAGCTGTGATTCTTTCGGGAGGCTGCCGTCCGGCAGTCTCGTAAGCCAATCTGATGATGCTTTTAATCCAAAAAGAGAGAGAGGTAGAAGTTGCTTTTTGACCTCTCCTTTTACCGGAATAAACAACAAACAAGGAAGATGTTTGTCTAAAATCCTTTGTAGCATCTAAATAGAATTTTAGAGCGCGAACAACATCCAAATTGTGCAACAAACGTTCCTTCTTTGAAACTGGTTTCGGACACAGAGAAGGTACGATAATCTCCTGGTTAATGTTTTTGTTAGAAACAACTTTTGGAAGAAAACCAGGTTTAGTACGTAAAACCACCTTATCTGCATGGAACACCAGATAAGGAGGAGAACACTGCAGAGCAGATAATTCTGAAACTCTTCTAGCAGAAGAAATTGCAACTAAAAACAAAACTTTCCAAGATAATAACTTAATATCAACGGAATGTAAGGGTTCAAACGGAACCCCCTGAAGAACTGAAAGAACTAAATTGAGACTCCAAGGAGGAGTCAAAGGTTTGTAAACAGGCTTAATTCTAACCAGAGCCTGAACAAAGGCTTGAACATCTGGCACAGCGGCCAGCTTTTTGTGAAGTAACACAGACAAGGCAGAAATCTGTCCCTTCAGGGAACTTGCAGATAATCCTTTTTCCAATCCTTCTTGAAGGAAGGATAGAATCCTAGGAATCTTAACCTTGTCCCAAAGGAATCCTTTAGATTCACACCAACAGATATATTTTTTCCAAATTTTGTGGTAAATCTTTCTAGTTACAGGCTTTCTGGCCTGAACAAGAGTATCGATAACAGAATCTGAGAATCCTCGCTTCGATAAGATCAAGCGTTCAATCTCCAAGCAGTCAGCTGGAGTGAAACCAGATTCGGATGTTCGAACGGACCCTGAACAAGAAGGTCTCGTCTCAAAGGTAGCTTCCAAGGAGGAGCCGATGACATATTCACCAGATCTGCGTACCAAGTCCTGCGTGGCCACGCAGGAGCTATCAAGATCACCGACGCCCTCTCCTGATTGATCCTGGCTACCAGCCTGGGGATGAGAGGAAACGGCGGGAACACATAAGCTAGTTTGAAGGTCCAAGGTGCTACTAGTGCATCCACTAGAGCCGCCTTGGGATCCCTGGATCTGGACCCGTAGCAAGGAACTTTGAAGTTCTGACGAGAGGCCATCAGATCCATGTCTGGAATGCCCCACAGCTGAGTGACTTGGGCAAAGATTTCCGGATGGAGTTCCCACTCCCCCGGATGCAATGTCTGACGACTCAGAAAATCCGCTTCCCAATTTTCCACTCCTGGGATGTGGATAGCAGACAGGTGGCAGGAGTGAGACTCCGCCCATAGAATGATTTTGGTCACTTCTTCCATCGCCAGGGAACTCCTTGTTCCCCCCTGATGGTTGATGTACGCAACAGTTGTCATGTTGTCTGATTGAAACCGTATGAACTTGGCCCTCGCTAGCTGAGGCCAAGCCTTGAGAGCATTGAATATCGCTCTCAGTTCCAGAATATTTATCGGTAGAAGAGATTCTTCCCGAGACCAAAGACCCTGAGCTTTCAGGGATCCCCAGACCGCGCCCCAGCCCATCAGACTGGCGTCGGTCGTGACAATGACCCACTCTGGTCTGCGGAATGTCATCCCTCGTGACAGGTTGTCCAGGGACAGCCACCAACGGAGTGAGTCTCTGGTCCTCTGATTTACTTGTATCTTCGGAGACAAGTCTGTATAGTCCCCATTCCACTGACTGAGCATGCACAGTTGTAATGGTCTTAGATGAATGCGTGCAAAAGGAACTATGTCCATTGCCGCTACCATCAACCCGATCACTTCCATGCACTGAGCTATGGAAGGAAGAGGAACGGAATGAAGTATCCGACAAGAGTCTAGAAGTTTTGTTTTTCTGGCCTCTGTCAGAAAAATCCTCATTTCTAAGGAGTCTATTATTGTTCCCAAGAAGGGAACCCTTGTTGACGGAGATAGAGAACTCTTTTCCACGTTCACTTTCCATCCGTGAGATCTGAGAAAGGCCAGGACAATGTCCGTGTGAGCCTTTGCTTGAGGAAGGGACGACGCTTGAATCAGAATGTCGTCCAAGTAAGGTACTACAGCAATGCCCCTTGGTCTTAGCACAGCTAGAAGGGACCCTAGTACCTTTGTGAAAATCCTTGGAGCAGTGGCTAATCCGAAAGGAAGCGCCACGAACTGGTAATGTTTGTCCAGGAATGCGAACCTCAGGAACCGATGATGTTCCTTGTGGATAGGAATATGTAGATACGCATCCTTTAAATCCACCGTGGTCATGAATTGACCTTCCTGGATGGAAGGAAGAATAGTTCGAATGGTTTCCATCTTGAACGATGGAACCTTGAGAAACTTGTTTAAGATCTTGAGATCTAAGATTGGTCTGAACGTTCCCTCTTTTTTGGGAACTATAAACAGATTGGAGTAGAACCCCATCCCTTGTTCTCTTAATGGAACGGGATGAATCACTCCCATTTTTAACAGGTCTTCTACACAATGTAAGAATGCCTGTCTTTTTATGTGGCCTGAAGACAACTGAGACCTGTGGAACCTCCCCCTTGGGGGAAGTCCCTTGAATTCCAGAAGATAACCTTGGGAGACTATTTCTAGCGCCCAAGGATCCAGAACATCTCTTGCCCAAGCCTGAGCGAAGAGAGAGAGTCTGCCCCCCACCAGATCCGGTCCCGGATCGGGGGCCAACATTTCATGCTGTCTTGGTAGCAGTGGCAGGTTTCTTGGCCTGCTTTCCCTTGTTCCAGCCTTGCATTGGTCTCCAAGCTGGCTTGGCTTGAGAAGTATTACCCTCTTGCTTAGAGGACGTAGCACTTTGGGCTGGTCCGTTTCTACGAAAGGGACGAAAATTAGGTTTATTTTTTTGCCTTGAAAGGCCGATCCTGAGGAAGGGCGTGGCCCTTACCCCCAGTGATATCCGAGATAATCTCTTTCAAGTCAGGGCCAAACAGCGTTTTCCCCTTGAAAGGAATGTTAAGTAGCTTGTTCTTGGAAGACGCATCAGCCGACCAAGATTTCAACCAAAGCGCTCTGCGCGCCACAATAGCAAACCCAGAATTCTTAGCCGCTAACCTAGCCAATTGCAAAGTGGCGTCTAGGGTGAAAGAATTAGCCAATTTGAGAGCATTGATTCTGTCCATAATCTCCTCATAAGGAGGAGAATCACTGTCGACCGCCTTTATCAGCTCATCGAACCAGAAACATGCGGCTGTAGCGACAGGGACAATGCATGAAATTGGTTGTAGAAGGTAACCCTGCTGAACAAACATCTTTTTAAGCAAACCTTCTAATTTTTTATCCATAGGATCTTTGAAAGCACAACTATCCTCTATGGGTATAGTGGTGCGTTTGTTTAAAGTGGAAACCGCTCCCTCGACCTTGGGGACTGTCTGCCATAAGTCCTTTCTGGGGTCGACCATAGGAAACAATTTTTTAAATATGGGGGGAGGGACGAAAGGAATACCGGGCCTTTCCCATTCTTTATTAACAATGTCCGCCACCCGCTTGGGTATAGGAAAAGCTTCTGGGAGCCCCGGCACCTCTAGGAACTTGTCCATTTTACATAGTTTCTCTGGGATGACCAACTTGTCACAATCATCCAGAGTGGATAATACCTCCTTAAGCAGAATGCGGAGATGTTCCAACTTAAATTTAAATGCAATCACATCAGGTTCAGCTTGTTGAGAAATGTTCCCTGAATCAGTAATTTCTCCCTCAGACAAAACCTCCCTGGCCCCATCAGACTGAGTTAGGGGCCCTTCAGAAATATTAATATCAGCGTCGTCATGCTCTTCAGTATCTAAAACAGAGCAGTCGCGCTTACGCTGATAAGTGTTCATTTTGGCTAAAATGTTTTTGACAGAATTATCCATTACAGCCGTTAATTGTTGCATAGTAAGGAGTATTGGCGCGCTAGATGTACTAGGGGCCTCCTGAGTGGGCAAGACTCGTGTAGACGAAGGAGGGAATGATGCAGTACCATGCTTACTCCCCTCACTTGAGGAATCATCTTGGGCATCATTGTCATTGTCACATAAATCACATTTATTTAAATGAATAGGAATTCTGGCTTCCCCACATTCAGAACACAGTCTATCTGGTAGTTCAGACATGTTAAACAGGCATAAACTTGATAACAAGTACAAAAAACGTTTTAAAATAAAACCGTTACTGTCACTTTAAATTTTAAACTGAACACACTTTATTACTGCAAATGCGAAAAAACATGAAGGAATTGTTCAAAATTCACCAAATTTTCACCACAGTGTCTTAAAGCCTTAAAAGTATTGCACACCAAATTTGGAAGCTTTAACCCTTAAAATAACGGAACCGGAGCCGTTTTGAACTTTAACCCCTTTACAGTCCCTGGTATCTGCTTTGCTGAGACCCAACCAAGCCCCAAGGGGAATACGATACCAAATGACGCCTTCAGAAAGTCTTTTCTAAGTATCAGAGCTCCTCTCACATGCGACTGCATGCCATGCCTCTCAAAAACAAGTGCGCAACACCGGCGCGAAAATGAGGCTCTGCCTATGCTTTGGGAAAGCCCCTAAAGAATAAGGAGTCTAAAACAGTGCCTGCCGATATTATTATATCAAAATACCCAGATAAAATGATTCCTCAAGGCTAAATATGTGTTAATAATCAATCGATTTAGCCCAAAAAAAGTCTACAGTCTTAATAAGCCCTTTTTGAAGCCCTTATTTACAATCGTAATAAACATGGCTTACCGGATCCCAGAGGGAAAATGACAGCTTCCAGCATTACATCGTCTTGTTAGAATGTGTCATACCTCAAGCAGCAAGAGACTGCTCACTGTTCCCCCAACTGAAGTTAATTGCTCTCAACAGTCCTGTGTGGAACAGCCATGGATTTTAGTGACGGTTGCTAAAATCATTTTCCTCATACAAACAGAAATCTTCATCTCTTTTCTGTTTCTGAGTAAATAGTACATACCAGCACTATTTCAAAATAACAAACTCTTGATTGAATAATAAAAACTACAGTTAAACACTAAAAAACTCTAAGCCATCTCCGTGGAGATGTTGCCTGTACAACGGCAAAGAGAATGACTGGGGTAGGCGGAGCCTAGGAGGGATCATGTGACCAGCTTTGCTGGGCTCTTTGCCATTTCCTGTTGGGGAAGAGAATATCCCACAAGTAAGGATGACGCCGTGGACCGGACACACCTATGTTGGAGAAAGACTGGATTTTTAAGTAATCATGTCAACCTATCAGTGAGATTATTGATGAAAGTTAGAGTCTGGAGATGCAGGGAAAGTTTTTCTGCAAACCCATCCATACTGCCGACTAACAGCTCCCAGGCAATCCGTATTGACGAGTTTCACTGCTTGCTGTTACACACTCAAGTCCATGTCAGAGGCGTCGCTGCAAGACTGTCACACTTTAGAGGCTGTGCCTGTTCCACAGCATGGATCCTGGAGGGTAAGACCGTTTATATATACACTTTGCTGTACAGGGTCACAGTGTGGCTTCCTTTATGCCTCGATAGGATCACGGGTTAATATATCCTTTAGGGAGATTATTCGAACAGCTAGGGGTTATTTACAACTGCTCTAATGTGAGAGTTTTTGGGCTCATAGACTATGTGCTTTTGGCTTGGAACAAACGGGTTTCACTTTCGTTTTTGAGTGTTGTGCATCTCATAATAGCTTAGCGCCCTTTTCATATCAGGGGAAGTCCTGTCCCTACACACCAGGTGTGTTTTTTTTTTCTCATTTTCCTACAATCCTGCTGCGGACATCACTCCTAAGGAGAGCGTTTTTTAAATAAAAGCGTCAGTTTGTCCTTCTGTGGATATATACTTAGCTATAGAGGAGACTGATACTACATTAGAAGGCTCCGCTCCTTCTGTACTGATTAATAATTCCTGTTTATATTATGAGGAGGCCGTGGTTTGCCCGTCTGCTCAAAAGCACTGTTCTAAAGTCTAAGAAGGAAGACAAGCCTGCTAATACTCATAGCGCTATTAGCCCCTCTGAGCCGTCTACCTCTCAGGAATCTATGTCCCAAGAGATTAACTACCCTTTCTACGCTACCCGCTCCACATGCAGTTCCTCGCAGTTCAACTAATCTTCCATCTGGAGGGTTTTTTTTCCTGCAGACTTTACCTCGCAGTTACAATCGGTGGTGTCTGCGGCCCTGAGTACATTACCTCCCTCTAGCAAACGTAAGAGAAAGGTTAAACATAGTTTCTTTCCTAAAATATGGTGAGTCCACAGAATCATCAATTACTAGTGGGAATATCACTCCTGGCCAGTAGGAGGAGGCAAAGAGCACCACAGCAAAGCTGCTATATATGTCACTTCCCTTACCCATAACCCCCAGTCATTCTCTTTGCCTGTGGTGCAAGGAGGTGGTGAAGTTTGTTGGTGTCTGATTATTTTTCTTCAATCAAGATTTTATTATTTTGAAAGCAGAGTAGGTTTGCTCTGATCTTTCCTCTTAAGAGGGGGTCTAGCCGTACTCCACATTAGCCTCTTCAGTAGGGCAGTGGTGGCTTTAAAGCAGTTAGGAACTTGCTAGGTGGGCCTTGCTGCATTTTCCTAACATGTTGCCGCCCTAGTATAGAAAGCCTGAGTAGGTTTACTCTGTCTTTCTTTTCTTTCACAGGTCTCTGAGGAGTGGCATCCTCTCATGCCGGGTGAGCTATTCCTTCTGCCTGACAGCTGGATGTGCAGGAGGAGGCTTGCACTGATGGGGTTAATTTGAAATGAAGAATCCTATCTGGGTAAGCTGCACTTAAATATGGGACACAAAGATCCTTCTATAGGCTATTTCTGGCAGAGACAGGCACTGTTTGCATGTGATGGAGACTTAGAGAATTATCTCTTTATTGAATGAAAAAGGGTGTATTTTCTTTAGAATCCTATATTATTCATTCCACTATGCTACATTTGCTAATACAGGTATTAGCGGTGGCTATTAGGAGCGCACCTTTTCTGGCAGTGTCTTCCTATGGGTCTAGTCTGATATGTCTTTCCGTTTCTTGAGTGGACTGTTTGGTGTTTCTGGAGAAAGAAGCAGTCAATAGAGGGTGCGGTTTTCCTTATTGGGATACTTTTGAACTTTGTGTGGGTATTACTGTCAGTTTTGCTGCTGACTCCAACATATTGCCTTTCATTTTTGCGTCTGGACACAATAATAAACAATCTGCATTTTAATCTTCATGCCACTCTCATGGCCCTGCCTCCTCCTTAGTGCAGGATGGAGCGCCGCCATTTTAGGCTCATTCAGGTACATTGCTGTATCTCTGCCTCATTCACAACCAGCCGGGCTGAGAGCGGAGCAGAGTTCTGCTGTGTGGATTGTAGCAGTTTTGTTTTCTGTGCAATGTCCGCCATGAGTTAGAATAGTGTGTCTGCATATATTGACCCTTGTTGTGGGCTAACGTTTAAGTTTAGCTGAAGGGATGCATATGTATTATTTAGTTGAGGTGTTACTCATGTTCTCATTCCTTTCTGGGTCACGCATAAGAGTCATTCTCTTAAAGAGACAGCCAAGTAA
Source organism: Bombina bombina (assembly GCF_027579735.1). NCBI lineage: Eukaryota > Metazoa > Chordata > Amphibia > Anura > Bombinatoridae > Bombina > Bombina bombina. The sequence goes on from NC_069499.1 coordinate 1,389,281,938, forward strand.
AGTGTATATACATTTTTTGTACAGAGTTACTTAAGGTACAGAATTTCTTAATGTTCAGTGTATATGTATCTCCCCCTTTTAAATTAAGAATATTCTCAAGGTCAGATTTTTTTTTTCTATGCTCCTCTGAATTTCATAGTATTTTATATTAAGTTTTTTATGTGTACTATATATCAAGCCCTCTGATTAGTATGTCTCCTAGGATGATGCTGTTTCGGCTATGCCACAGTTTTCTTTTACGTCCCAAGCCTATACGGTGTCACATGCAGTGCCCTTCGGTTCCTCAATCCTCCTGGAGGAGTGTATTTGCCTGTAGATTTTCTGCTTGGGTATTCTCTCAATATCTGCGGTCTTATCTGCCTTTTTTTCTTTTCAGGCAAAGTGCAAGAGGACATTTTAAATATTCAGATAGTAAGGTTTCTGCTACATATGTTGCTATCCCTCATAAGTCTGATGCGGGGCAGTCGCTAGGAGCTTCTGAGCGTGATATATCACATTTGGACAGTATAATTCCTTAATCTGATGCTGAGGAGTATCCTTCAGATTTAAGCTTGAACACCTTTGTGTATGGTAAGGAGGTTTTTGGTTTATTTGCGCCGACTCCGACACGTATGTCGTCAACCCTAGGAATCTGGTGAATTTTATAAATACTAGGATTCCTTTATGGAAGTTTTTCCTGTTCCAGACCGTGCTAGGTTTTTTCACAGGAATGGGAAGTTAGGGATTTCTTTTTTCCCCGTCTCCTGTTTTAAAAAAAAAAAGGTTCCTGTTGTTGTCTCCATTCCTGTCCAAAAGTGTCTCAACAGGTTGTCTCAGGGTACCGTTCTTCAAATGGAATCCAGTGAACTAAGAGGGTCAGTTCATAGTGACCTTAGTCCTGGAGGATGCGTAATTTCAAGTTCCTGAGGTTTGCCTGTCTGTCAAACTTTGTTTGTTGCTCTTCCTTTTGGCCTTGCCATGGTTCTCAGAAAAGACTATTGGCAGTGTTCTGGTTTCAGGGAATTGCTGTGGTGCCATTCCTGGACATCATAATGGTTCAGGCGCCATCTTTTCAAGATGCTAACTGTTACTGAGATCTTGTTGTCTCTCTTCATTCCTCGAATGGAAGTGTATCTGACAATGAGTTCCCTTGGTCCAGCTACAGAGGTAGTTTCTTAGGGACCAGATTCGTTTCCCTATCTCTGAAATTGTTTCACAGAGGTCAGGAAAAAGGATTTTTTTCTTTTTTGCTTCTTTCGGCACTCTGTTTCTGTTTTCTGTTTAGTCCTTCAGTGGCTCTATGTATGAAGGTAATGGTCTGATAGTTGCTTCATTGGACATCATCCCTTTGCTCGATCCATCTGGGAGTCTGCGGTTATGCATGTTAAGATAGTGGCCCGAGGATCTTGTGGTTTTGTCTTGGAGGATAAATCCTGATCTGTTGACATGAGATTCTTTCCTGTGGATCAGAGAAGGGAGTTAATGGGGGAGCGCTCACTTTGCTTGCAAGAGGAAGCGGGATCTTAACCTGAATTCTCCAGAATTTTTTGGCTTTCTAAAGTACATCTGTCTCGGGGCACATGCTTCGGGAGACTTTCCTATGTGTTATTCATGGTCACTAGCCTGTTGGGTTGGTGACTATGGACTTGGGAGGAGCCTGCTCTCTTCATAACCTTTTTTGGAGTAGAGAGCGATCTGCAATGCTCTGATGGCTTGGCCTCAGTTGTCTTTTCCGCTTTTCAGGTTCTAGTGCACGATTTCATCTCAGTGGTTTACATTAACCACCTAGGAGGAACCTGGAGTTCCTTTGCCATGATTGGCATGGATTGTTCGGTGGGCGGACGCCCACATTCTAGTTTGTTTTCTCTTCTCAAGAGTGTATACCGGGAGCGGACTTCTTGAGCAGTCAGATTTTTCATTCCGGGAGTAGTCTCCTGGAGGGTTCTCCAGGTTAACCCTAACCCTCACATGGGTGGTGCTGGAGTTGGCGATGGCAGAACGCCAAGTTTTCGAGTTGTGTTTAGGGTCATGAGATTTGCAGGCTGCTCTGCTAAATTCCTTGACGGTTCCTTGGGATTTTAATGGTTCTTGCATACTCTCTCAGGATTGGGTTTTCAGACCTAGCGGAGATGTATTTCTTCCACCTTGGTGGCTGTTCCTGAGGAAGGTCCTTCTGATTCAAGGTCAATTCTTTCATCCTACTTTTGTTTTCTCTGAAGATTTCAGCTTGGAGATTGCATGTTTAGTTCTAAGTGTCGTTTTTCTGAATCGGTCATTGAGATCATTGTTCAGGATCGCAAGCCTGTTGCTGGTAAATTTTACCATAAAGTATGGCAAAATTTCCTGATTGGTGTGAATCTATGGACTACTCTTGTAAGTAGGTTTGGGATTCCTAGGGGTTTTGCCCTTCTCTGGAACGTTCTGAAGGACGTTTTTTCAGTCAGTTCTCTGAAGGGTCAGATTTCTGCGTTATTCTTTTTTTATACAGGTGTCTGGCGGATGTGCCAGACGTGTAACCTTTTTGTCAGACCCTGGTTTAGTATCAGGCCTGCGTTTGTCTGTTGCTCCTCCTGGAGTTTTTAAACTTGTTTTCTCCAACATAGGTGTGTCCGGTCCACGGCGTCATCCTTACTTGTGGGATATTCTCTTCCCCAACAGGAAATGGCAAAGAGCCCAGCAAAGCTGGTCACATGATCCCTCCTAGGCTCCGCCTACCCCAGTCATTCTCTTTGCCGTTGTACAGGCAACATCTCCACGGAGATGGCTTAGAGTTTTTTAGTGTTTAACTGTAGTTTTTATTATTCAATCAAGAGTTTGTTATTTTAAAATAGTGCTGGTATGTACTATTTACTCAGAAACAGAAAAGAGATGAAGATTTCTGTTTGTATGAGGAAAATGATTTTAGCACCGTAACTAAAATCCATGGCTGTTCCACACAGGACTGTTGAGAGCAATTAACTTCAGTTGGGGGAACAGTGTGCAGTCTCTTACTGCTTGAGGTATGACACATTCTAACAAGACGATGTAATGCTGGAAGCTGTCATTTTCCCTATGGGATCCGGTAAGCCATGTTTATTAAGATAGTAAATAAGGGCTTCACAAGGGCTTATTAAGACTGTAGACTTTTTCTGGGCTAAATCGATTCATTATTAACACATATTTAGCCTTGAGGAATCATTTATTCTGGGTATTTTGATATGATTATATCGGCAGGCACTGTTTTAGACACCTTATTCTTTAGGGGCTTTCCCTAATCATAGTCAGAGCCTCATTTTCGCGCCGGTATGGCGCACTTGTTTTTGAGGACAGCATGGCATGCAGCTGCATGTGTGTGGAGCTCTGATACATAGAAAAGTCTTTCTGAAGGCATCATTTGGTATCGTATTCCCCTTTGGGCTTGGTTGGGTCTCAGCAAAGCAGATTCCAGGGACTGTAAAGGGGTTAAATATAAAAACGGCTCCGGTTCCGTTATTTTAAGGGTTAAAGCTTCCAAGTTTGGTGTGCAATACTTTTAAGGCTTTAAGACACTGTGGTGAAATTTTGGTGAATTTTGAACAATTCCTTCATACTTTTTCGCAATTGCAATAATAAAGTGTGTTTAGTTTAAAATTTAAAGTGACAGTAACGGTTTTATTTTAAAACGTTTTTTGTGCTTTGTTATCAAGTTTATGCCTGTTTAACATGTCTGAACTACCAGATAGATTGTGTTCTGACTGTGGGGAAACCAAGGTTCCTTCTCATTTAACTATATGTATTTTATGTCATAAAAAAAAAAAAAAAAAAAAATTTAGTAAAAATGATGCCCAAGATGATTCCTCAAGTGAGGGGAGTAAGCATGGTACTGCATCATCCCCTCCTTCGTCTACACCAGTCTTGCCCATACAGGAGGCCCCTAGTACATCTAGTGCGCCAATACTCCTTACTATGCAACATTTAACGGCTGTAATGGATAATTCTATCAAAAACATTTTAGCCAATATGCCCACTTATCAGCGAAAGCGCGACTGCTCTGTTTTAGAAAATTCTGTAGAGCATGAGAACGCTGATGATATGGTTTCTGAAGGGCCCCTACACCAGTCTGAGGGGGCCAGGGAGGTTTTGTCTGAGGGAGAAATTTCAGATTCAGGAAACATTTCTCAACAAGCTGAACCTGATGTGATTACTTTTAAATTTAAGTTGGAACATCTCCGCGCTCTGCTTAAGGAGGTGTTATCCAATTTGGATGATTGTGATTATCTGGTCATTCCAGAACCACTATGTAAAATGGAAAAGTTCTTAGAGGCCCCGGGGCCCCCCGAAGCTTTTCCTATATCCAAGCGGGTGGCGTACATTGTTAGTAAAGAATGGGACAGGCCCGGTATACCTTTAGTACCTCCCCCCATATTTATAAAATTGTTTTCCTATAGTCGACCCCAGAAAGGACTGATGGCAGACAGTCCCCAAGGTCGAGGGGGCGGTTTCTACTCTACACAAGCGCGCCACTATACCCATAGAAGATAGTTGTGCTTTCCAAGATCCTATGGATAAAAAATTAGAAGGTCTGCTAAAGATGTTTGTTCAGCAAGGTTCCCTTCTACAACCAATTGCATGCATTGTCCCTGTCACTGCAGCCGCGTGTTTCTAGTTTGATGAGCTAGGAAAGGCGATTATTAGTAATTCTTCTTCTTATGAGGAGATTATGGACAGAATTTGTGCTCTTAAATTGGCTAATTCTTTCACCCTAGACGCCACCTTGCAATTGGCTAGGTTAGCGGCGAAAAAATTCTGGGTTTGCTATTGTGGCGCAGAGCGCTTTGGTTAAAATCTTGGGCAGCGGATGCGTCTTCCAAGAACAAATTGCTTGACATTCCTTTCAAGGGGAAAACACTCTTTGGCCCTGACTTGAAAGAGATTATCTCTGATATCACTGGGGGCAAGGGCCACGCCCTTCCTCAGGATAGGTCTTTTCAAGACCAAAAATAAACCTAAGTTTCGTCCCTTTCGCAGAAACGGATCAGCCCCAAGGGCTACGTCCTCTAAGCAGGAAGGTAATACTTCTCAAGCCAATCCAGCCTGGAGACCTATGCAAGGCTGGAGCAAAGGAAAGCAGGCCAGGAAACCTGCCACTGCTACCAAGACAGCATGAAATGCGGGCCCCCGATCCGGGACCGGATCTGGTGGGGGGCAGACTCTCTCTCTTCGCTCAGGCTTGGGAAAGAGATGTTCTGGATCCTTGGGCGCTAGAAATAGTCTCCCAAGGTTATTCTCTGGAGTTCAAGGGGCTTCCTCCAAGGGGAGAGGTTCCACAGGTCTCAGTTGTCTTCAGACCACATAAGAAGACAGGCATTCTTACATTGGGTAGAAGACCTGCTAAAAATGGGAGTGATTCATCCTGTTCCATTAGGAGAACAAGGGATGGGGTTCTACTCCAATCTGTTCATAGTTCCCAAAAAAGAGGGAACGTTCAGACCAATCTTAGATCTCAAGATCTTGAACAAGTTTCTCAAGGTTCCATCGTTCAAGATGGAAACCATTCGAACACTTCTTCCTTCCATCCAGGAAGGTCAATTCATGACCAAGGTGGATTTCAAGGATGCGTATCTACATATTCCTATCCACAAGGAACATCATCGGTTCCTAAGGTTTGCATTCCTGGACAAGCATTTCCAGTTCGTGGCATTTTCTTTCGGATTAGCCACTGCTCCTAGGATTTTCTCATAGGTACTAGGGTCCCTTCTGGCGGTGCTAAGACCAAGGGGCATTGCTGTAGTACCTTACTTGGACGACATTCTGATTCGAGCGTCGTCCCTTCCTCAAGTAAAGGCTCACACGGACATTGTCCTGGCCTTTCTCAGATCTCACGGATGGAAAGTGAACGTGGAAAAGAGTTCTCTATCTCCGTCAACGAGGGTTCCCTTCTTGGGAACTATAATAGACTCCTTAGAAATGAGGATTTTTCTGACAGAAGCCAGAAAAACAAAACTTCTAGACTCTTGTCGGATACTTCATTCCGTTCCTCTTCCTTCCATAGCGCAGTGCATGGAAGTGATAGGTTTGTTGGTAGCGGCAATGGACATAGTTCCTTTTGTGCGCATTCATCTACGACCATTACAACTGTTCATGCTCAGTCAGTGGAATGGGGACTATTCAGACTTGTCTCCGAAGATACAAGTAAATCAGAGGACCAGAGACTCATTCCGTTGGTGGCTGTCCCTGGACAACCTGTCACAAGGGATGACCTTCCGCAGACCAGAGTGGGTCATTGTCACGACCGACGCCAGTCTGATGGGCTGGGGCGCGGTCTGGGGATCCCTGAAAGCTCAGGGTCTTTGGTCTCGGGTAGAATCTCTTCTACCGATAAATATTCTGGAACTGAGAGCGATATTCAATGCTCTCAAAGCTTGGCCTCAGCTAGCGAGGGCCAAGTTCATACATCAACCATCAGGGGGGAACAAGGAGTTCCCTAGCGATGGAAGAAGTGACCAAAATCATTCTATGGGCGGAGTCTCACTCCTGCCACCTGTCTGCTATCCACATCCCAGGAGTGGAAAATTGGGAAGCGGATTTTCTGAGTCGTCAGACATTGCATCCGGGGGAGTGGGAACTCCATCCGGAAATCTTTGCCCAAGTCACTCAACCGTGGGGCATTCCAGACATGGATCTGATGGCCTCTCGTCAGAACTTCAGAGTTCCTTACTACGGGTACAGATCCAGGGATCCCAAGGCGGCTCTAGTGGATGCACTAGTAGCACCTTGGACCTTCAAACTAGCTTATGTGTTCCCGCCGTTTCCTCTCATCCCCAGGCTGGTAGCCAGGATCAATCAGGAGAGGGCGTCGGTGATTTTGATAGCTCCTGCGTGGCCACGCAGGACTTGGTATGCAGATCTGGTGAATATGTCATCGGCTCCACCATGGAAGCTACCTTTGAGAGACCTTCTTGTTCTAGGTCCGTTCGACCCACTCCAGCTGACTGCTTGGAGATTGAACGCTTGATCTTATCAAAGCGAGGGTTCTCAGATTCTGTTATTAATACTCTTGTTCAGGCCTGAAAGCCTGTAACCAGAAAAATTACCACATAATTTGGTATATCTGTTGGTGTGAATCTGCAGGATTCCCTTGGGACAAGGTTAAGATTCCTAAGAGTCTATCCTTCCTTCGAGAAGGATTGGAAAAAGGATTATCTGCAAGTTCCTTGATGGGACAGATTTCTGCCTTGTCTGTGTTACTTCACAAAAAGCTGGCAGATGTGCCAGATGTTCTAGCCTTTGTTCAGGCTCTGGTTAGAATCAAGCCTGTTTACAAAATTTTGACTCCTCCTTGGAGTCTCAACCTAGTTCTTTCAGTTCTTCAGGGGGTTCCGTTTGAACCCTTACATTCCGTTGATATTAAGTTATTATCTTGGAAAGTTTTGTTTTTGGTTGCAATTTCTTCTGCTAGAAGAGTTTCAGAATTATCTGCTCTGCAGTGTTCTTCTCCTTATCTGGTGTTCCATGCAGATAAGGTGGTTTTGCGTACTAAACCTGGTTTTCTTCCAAAAGTTGTTTCTAACAAAAACATTAACCAGGAGATAGTTGTGCCTTCTTTGTGTCCTAATCCAGTTTCAAAGAAGGAACGTTTGTTGCACATCTTGGATGTAGTTCGTGCTCTCAAATTTTACTTAGCAGCTACTAAGGATTTCAGACAAACTTTGTCTTTGTTTGTTGTTTATTCTGGTAAACGGAGAGGTCAAAAAGCAACTTCTACCTCTCTCTCCTTCTGGATTAAAAGCATTATCCGATTGGCTTATGAGACTGCCGGACGGCAGCCTCCTGAAAGAATCACAGCTCACTCCACTAGGGCTGTGGCTTCCACATGGGCCTTCAAGAACGAGGCTTCTGTTGATCAGATATGTAAGGCAGCGACTTGGTCTTCACTGCACACTTTTTCTAAATTTTACAAATTTGATACTTTTGCTTCTTCTGAGGCTATTTTTGGGAGAAAGGTTTTGCAAGCCGTGGTGCCTTCCATTTAGGTGACCTGATTTGCTCCCTCCCTTCATCCGTGTCCTAAAGCTTTGGTATTGGTTCCCACAAGTAAGGATGACGCCGTGGACCGGACACACCTATGTTGGAGAAAACAGAATTTATGTTTACCTGATAAATTACTTTCTCCAACGGTGTGTCCGGTCCACGGCCCGCCCTGGTTTTTTTAATCAGGTCTGATAATTTATTTTCTTTAACTACAGTCACCACGGTAACATATGGTTTCTCCTATGCAAATATTCCTCCTTAACGTCGGTCGAATGACTGGGGTAGGCGGAGCCTAGGAGGGATCATGTGACCAGCTTTGCTGGGCTCTTTGCCATTTCCTGTTGGGGAAGAGAATATCCCACAAGTAAGGATGACGCCGTGGACCGGACACACCGTTGGAGAAAGTAATTTATCAGGTAAACATAAATTCTGTTTTTAAGGTTTTGCAGTAGGCTCAGTTTGAGCCGTAGCATTCCATAGATTTTAAAATGTTATCTTGGATTGTTTTCTTTTTTGTTATATCTTCTGTTTGGAGAGTTTAGGTACTCTCAGCTTTGCAGTGTGATTCGCTTTCTCTTATTTTGGATAAGACTTTTTTTATCCTAAGTGGAAATATTGTTTGGGAATCGTTCCCTCTCTGTGTCCTCATTCTTATCTTTTGATATAAGTGTATGCATAATTTGGACGTTGTGCGGGTTTCTGTTTTTGTTTTTTTTCTATGTAATAGAAAACTTCTTCTACTTCTCTTTTTTGGTTAAAAAGTTTACTTCGTTTGATTTTCAGACTGCAGGGCTGCAGTTTCCTGAGAGAGTTATGGCTCATTATTCGAGGGCTGTCTCTTCATATTTGGCTTTCAAAATGAAGCTTCTGTGATACAGATTTGCAAGTCTGCTACTTTCTTTTTCTTTGCATTTGTTTTCCAAATTTGATTCTTTGTCTTGGTTGAGGCTTCTTTTGCAAGCTAACTACTGCATGTCTTGCCCTCCAGGCCTCCTTGAGACCCTCAGTGGCCCAGTGTATGGAGGTGATTGGAGTCATGGTGTCCTGTATGGACATCATTCCCTTTGCCAGATTCAATCTCAGACCCTTATAGCTGTGCATCCTGAGACAATGTAACGGCTACCATTCAGATCTGTCTCAACAAATTGTGTTGGGACAATCTGTCGAAAGACTCGTTCTCTTGGTGGCTCTGCCCAGATCATCTATCCCAAGGCAAGTGCTTCTTGAGAGCGTCCTGGGAGATTGCGACTATGGATGCAAGCCTTTCCGGCTGGGGAGCCATTTGGGGTACCAAGAAGGCACAAGGTCTGTGGACTCAGGAGTCGTCCTCTTATATCTTGGAACTCCGGGCAATCTTCAGTGCTCTGAAGGCTTAGCCCCTTCTGGGTTCGTCCCAGTTTATCAGATTCCAATCAGACAATATAACTTCGGTTGCCTATATCAACCATCGGGGGGGAACGAGAAGTTCCTTGGCGATGAGAGAAGTATCTCAGATACTAGAGTGGACGGAGACTCACAGCAATACACATTCAGGAAGTGGACAACTTGGAAGCGGACTTCCTCAGCAGGCAATCCTTTCACCCAGGGGAATGGTCTCTCCACCCAGAGGTGTTTGCAGAGATATGCAGCGAGTGGAGGATGCCGGAGATGGCTCTCATGGCATCCCGCCTCAATACCAAGCTACCCAGGTACGGGTCGAGGAATCCTCAGGTGGAACTGATAGATGCCCTATCAGTACCATGGAGGTTCAGACTCCTATATATTTTTCCTCCATTACCGCTCCTACCTCGTGTGGTGGCTCGCATCAAGCAGGAGGGAGCATCAGTGATTCTGATTGCTCCATCGTGGCCGCGAAGGACGTGGTTTGCGGATCTGGTGGGGATGTCAGGTTACCTTGTCGCAGAGATCTGCTGATACAGGGTCCCTTCGTACATCAAAATCTATTCGATTCTCTGAGGCTGACTATGGCGAGATTGAATGTTTAGTCTTAGCCAAGAAAGGGTTTTCTGAGAGTGTTGACACTCTGATTCAAGCTTGTAAGCCAGTTACTCCTCGTATCTATCATAAAGTGTGGAGGACTTGTACTGGTGTGAAGTGCATGGCTATTTCTGGCATAAGGTTACCAGAATTTTATCTTTTCTCCAGGATGGACTGGAGAAGGGTCTATCTGCTAGTTCCCTGAATGGACAGATATCGGCCCTGTCTGTGTTACTGCACAGAAGATTGGCCGAACTTCCGGATGTGCAATCTTTTAAGGCTCTGACTAGAATCAGACCTGTGTTTAGATCTGGGGCTCCGCCTTGGAGCCTTAATCTTGTTCTTCGTGTTTTACAGCAGGCTCCGTTTGAGCCCATGCATACTGTTGACATTTTAATTGTTATCTTGGAAGGTTCTTTTTTTGTTGGCTATTGCCTCTGCGTGCAGAATTTCTGAGATTTCTGCCGATAAGGCGGTTTTACATACGTAGTTAGGTTTCCTTCCTAAGGTGGTGTAAGATCGCAACATTAAGAAAGAGATTGTTGTTCCTGCCTTGTGTCCCAATTCTTCTTTGGCGAAGGAGCATCTGCTTCACAATCTAGATGTGGTTCGTGACTTGAAGTTCTACCTTCAGGCTACTAAGGAATTCAGACAATCTTCATCTTTGTTTGTCATCTATGTGGGTAAACGTAGGGGTCAGAAGCCCACTACGTCTTCCCTGTCTTTCTGGTTGAGAAGTGTCATCCGCCTAGCTTATGAGACGGCAGGACAACAGCCTCCTGAGAGGATTACGGCTCATTCCACTAGTGCAGTGGCTTCCTCTTAGGCTTTTAAAAACGAAGCCTTTATGGATCAGATTTGTAAGAAGACTACCTAGTCCTCCTTACACACTTTTTCTAAATTTTGCAAGTTTGATGAGTTTGCTTCAGGAGAAAAGTTTTGCAGTCTGTGGTGCCCTCAGACAAGGGTCCGCCTCTCTTTTGTTCCCTCCTGTTATTCCTTTAGTGTCCTCTGGAGCTTAGGTATAGTTTTCCCAACAGTATGGAATGAAGTCATGTACTCTCCCTGCCTTATGGAAGGAAAACCATAATTTATGGTTACCAGATAAATTCATTTCCTTCCTGGCAGGGAGAGTCCACGACCCCACCCGTAATTTATTTTTGTTGGGCGGCTCCCTTTTTATATTTCTTCTGGCACCTTTATACCCTGATGTTTTTCCTACTTTTCCTTGTTCCCTCAGCAGAATGACTGGGGGATAGTGGAAGTGTGAGGGATATTTAAGCCTTTGGTTGGGGTGGTTTTGCCTCCTCCTGGTGGCCAGGTGTTGTATTCCCAACAGTAAGGAATGAAGTCGTGGACTCTCCCTGCCAGGTAGGAAAGGAATTTATCTGGTAAGCATAATTTTTTTGTTTTTTAATTCCTAATAAATGTTTTCCATATCGGACATTTTTTTAATTTTAAATTAGGACTCATACATAGATGTTTTTTTTTTTTTTTAAAGTTCAGTGCTTTCATTTGTCATCGCCTATAGTACAAATATTAATCTTACAAGATTGTGTGACTGACAGCTGATTCAATTTCATTTTGTTAAGATACCTTTAAAAGATACGCAGGACAACTTATTTACAAGATTTGTTAGTTTGTTGCTTTAAGTTAACATACAGACCAAGTTTGAAAACTTTTAAAATAGATTATGAGCTCATTTGCTACATTTGTTTTTCAAACTCCATCTACCATTTTGAGGAGCCAATCAGGGCTTGTTACTGGGGCAGACAATACTAGCTACTAAATTTTCTTTTGCAGTATCCTATCTAATCCCCCTTGCTGAGGCCAGTTAGAGACGGATGTGTTAGTTTTGTGAAGTTTGCCGTGTACACTTACAACTCTTAGAATCGAAAAAACACACTTTTCAGACTTAAAGGGCCATGATACCCAAATGTTGAAACACTTGAAAGTGATGCAGCATAGCTGTAAAAAGCTGACTAGAAAATATCACCTGAACATCTCTATGTGAAAAAGAAAGATTTTACCTCAAAAAGTTCCTCAGTAGCCACATCCCATTGTAAAGGACTTCTAAGCAGCAAATCAGTATGTCTGTCCCGGGACAGCTAAGGGAGTGAGCATACGTGCACACATCTTATTTCCCTATTCAGTTTAAGGAAGTTTACTATGAAATCTCATGTGTTAAGTGAAATTTCACGAGATCACAGTAAAAGAGTTAATGACCTCAGCACTGCTGATGCTGATTGGCTGCTGTTCATTAATTCATTTTTTTTTTACACAGAACTTACTCTGCTGAGCCGAGGAGATTGTGAGGTAAAATATCTTCCTTTTTTACATAGAGATGCTAAGGTGATATTTTCCTGTCAGCTTTTTACAGTTATACTGCATCAGTTTCAAGTGATTTAGCATATGAGTATTATGTCCCTTTAAATTACAGGAAAAGAGGGCAAAATAAATCCTAAAATTATATGGCATAGGTTTTAAGCATTTTATATTATTATCTTAGTGTTTCATGGCAGCATCCTTTAACTGTCCATAAAATATCACTTGCAAACTAGATGGGGGTTTAGGTTTATTTAATTGACGGTGTGAATATTTCTACTCTTAAAGGGATGTTAAACTCTTTTTAAATTTCTTTTTAAAGACACGATGAGTCCACGGATTTCATCCTTGTGAGATTACGCCTCCTGGTCAGCAGGAGCAAGCAAAGAGCACCACAGCAGAGCTGTGTGTGTGTATATGTATATATATATATATATATATATATAGCGCCTCCCTTCCCTCCCACCCCAGTCATTCTCTTTGCCTACGTTAGTGATAGGAAGAGGTAAAGTGAGGTGTTAGAAAAGATTCTTCTATCAAGAGTTTATTATTTTTAAAGTGGTGCCAGAGAGTGCTGCTTTGTTCTAGGTAGCCGTAGTCCATATCAGTCTCTATAGTAGAGCTATTGGTGGCTTTAGAGCAATAGGAACTGGTGGGACATAATTCTCACTGCGTTTCCTATACATTGATGCTGCCCTTCTCCTAACAGCCTAAGCACAGTTAACTCAGGCTTCTGATTTTCCACAGGGCTATAGGAGGGAGAGGACCTCCTAAACCTGCTGGGCTGCCCTGCTGTCGGGCAGATGTTAAAGGTAAGTGCCAACTTTTTATTCTGGGTCTGGGAACCTCAGAGGAAGTGGGGCACTTGATGAGACAGCTCTCTTATTTTAGGATGATATCCTCCTAGACCTATACAGGGGAGGGGATCCTACAACAGCACATCTTGTTTGGCAGACACTGGGCTTAAGAAATGTATGTGGCGTTTCTCAGAGAACACACAAAAGACACTTTACACATCCATTGAGATGCTATTTCAGTGGGGAAGTGTTTTGAATCACTATTGTGGGTGACAGAACTACCGGACATGCGGTAGCATACTCGGCTAAACTTTTATTCCTTCTGCGTAGTGCTTATGCCTCCCGGTGTCAGATCTATAAGACCTTAATGGCGACCGGGAGCTTAAGTTAGTGACGCCCACAATGGGCGGAGTTGTCTTCCCGCCGTTTTTGGGTTCTTTCCTCCATCTCAGGAGAGTGCCGGGGATGGAGTGCTGGCATGCCCACGAGGGGCGGAGCTCTATCGAGTCTGTATTAGTTGCGCTCTCCCTCCATTACGATACCGGAGGGGCAGAGTTTGTAATGCACTTAAGATTCGCTCAGTATTAGAACGCCAGCCTTCTAACACACAAAGATAATGTTAAGATGTTTGTGAAATTTATCGTATTGGACACAGACACCTCAGTACAATAGCTGAGGTTCAGTATGCCCTGAAAATGTTTGCTTACTGGTTGTGTCAACACATGTACGCATAATAAGTGGACAGTTTGCAATTTCAGAGTAAAGCACACAAAGAATTATGTTGCTTTTAAAATTTGAAGGGATATTAAAGTTATTTTTATCATAATAATTTCAGCTGTTTTTGTTTAGTTCATCCTTTGTGTCTTAGGATGTTACAAGAACGCACAAAAGACAATGTACCTTTAACATTTAAAGAAACAGTAACACTTTTTGTGTCACTTTTTCTTACATATACTACTTCTGAAGATTGCTCTTAGGGGTTTGTTGACACCGATCAATCCGTGCCACTACTTTCTCCTATAGTGTCCCAAGTATTTTTATGGCCCCATGCAGTGCTCTGCGGTTCCTTGCAAATTTAATATGGAATTGTTGCACAAGACATCGCTTATTTCATGTACTTAGCGATGTATATTAACAGTAATGGTAACATTCTAATTGGATTGTTTTCTGCACAACAGAAATAAGAAGCTTCTTTTAAAATTTAAAAAGACAGTAACGTTTCTTTTTATGTGTTATTTTATTAAAATTTCTGTTATTTTGTTCAGTTCATCCTTTGTGTCTTAGGATGGAACAGAAGCACACAAAAGATAGTTACTTTACAATTTAAAGAGACAGTAACATCTTTCATGTGTCAATTTTTATTATAAATACTCCTTCTAAATGGTGTTTAGGAGTCCGTTGACACTGTTTGATACATGCCACAATATTTTCATATAGTGTTACAAAATATATATATATATATATATATATATATATATATATATATATATATATATATATATATATATATATATAAATAAATCTGGCCCACATGCTGTGCTCTGCGATTCCTTGCAATTTTCATATGGAATTGTTGCACAAGACAGGGTTGCTTTAATGTACATAGTGATGTCTATTAACAGCAAGGTTAACATGCTAATTGCATTATTTCTGACACAGACATAAGAAGTTACTTTTAAAAAGTTTAAAGTGACAGTAACGCGCTTTTGTAGCGATTTTTATTCAAAAATTACACTTTTTTTTTTCTGAACCTTCTCCTTTTAAGGCGTTTGGCATTTGGGAGTATGTTGACAATGGTCACTTTATGCCACAAACCTATAGTGTTCACGGAGTGTTAGGGCGCACATGCAGTGCCCTGCGCTCCCTTTTCTCCAACATAGGTGTGTCCGGTCCACGGCGTCATCCTTACTTGTGGGATATTCTCTTCCCCAACAGGAAATGGCAAAGAGCCCAGCAAAGCTGGTCACATGATCCCTCCTAGGCTCCGCCTACCCCAGTCATTCTCTTTGCCGTTGTACAGGCAACATCTCCACGGAGATGGCTTAGAGTTTTTTAGTGTTTAACTGTAGTTTTTATTATTCAATCAAGAGTTTGTTATTTTAAAATAGTGCTGGTATGTACTATTTACTCTGAAACAGAAAAGAGATGAAGATTTCTGTTTGTATGAGGAAAATGATTTTAGCAACCGTTACTAAAATCCATGGCTGTTCCACACAGGACTGTTGAGAGGAATTAACTTCAGTTGGGGGAACAGTGAGCAGTCTTTTGCTGCTTGAGGTATGACACATTCTAACAAGACGATGTAATGCTGGAAGCTGTCATTTTCCCTATGGGATCCGGTAAGCCATTTTTATTCAGACAGTAAATAAGGGCTTCACAAGGGCTTATTAAGACTGTAGACATTTTCTGGGCTAAATCGATTCATATATTACACATATTTAGCCTTGAGGAATCATTTAATCTGGGTATTTTTGTTAAATAATATCGGCAGGCACTGTTTTAGACACCTTATTCTCTAGGGGCTTTCCCTAATCATAGGCAGAGCCTCATTTTCGCGCCGGTATTGCGCACTTGTTTTTGAGAAGCATGACATGCAGTCGCATGTGTGAGGAGCTCTGATACATAGAAAAGACTTCTGAAGGCGTCATTTGGTATCGTATTCCCCTTTGGGCTTGGTTGGGTCTCAGCAAAGCAGATACCAGGGACTGTAAAGGGGTTAAAGTTAAAAACGGCTCCGGTTCCGTTATTTTAAGGGTTAAAGCTTCCAAATTTGGTGTGCAATACTTTTAAGGCTTTAAGACACTGTGGTGAAAATTTGGTGAATTTTGAACAATTCCTTCATACTTTTTCACAATTGCAGTAATAAAGTGTGTTCAGTTTAAAATTTAAAGTGACAGTAACGGTTTTATTTTAAAACGTTTTTTGTACTTTGTTATCAAGTTTATGCCTGTTTAACATGTCTGAACTACCAGATAGACTGTGTTCTGAATGTGGGGAAGCCAAGGTTCCTTCTCATTTAAATAAATGTGATTTATGTGACACTGAAAATGATGCCCAAGATGATTCCTCAAGTGAGGGGAGTAAGCATGGTACTGCATCATTCCCTCCTTCGTCTACACGAGTCTTGCCCACTCAGGAGGCCCCTAGTACATCTAGCGCGCCAATACTCCTTACTATGCAACAATTAACGGCTGTAATGGATAATTCTATCAAAAACATTTTAGCCAAAATGCCCACTTATCAGCGTAAGCGCGACTGCTCTGTTTTAGATACTGAAGAGCATGAGGACGCTGATGATAATGGTTCTGAAATGCCCCTACACCAGTCTGAGGGGGCCAGGGAGGTTTTGTCTGAGGGAGAAATTTCAGATTCAGGGAAAATTTCTCAACAAGCTGAACCCGATGTGATTACATTTAAATTTAAGTTGGAACATCTCCGCGCTCTGCTTAAGGAGGTGTTGTCTACTCTGGATGATTGTGAGAATTTGATCATCCCAGAGAAACTATGTAAAATGGACAAGTTCTTAGAGGTCCCGGGGCTCCCAGAAGCTTTTCCTATACCCAAGCGGGTGGCGGACATTGTAAATAAAGAATGGGAAAGGCCCGGTTTACCTTTCGTCCCTCCCCCCATATTTAAAAAATTGTTTCCTATGGTCGACCCTAGAAAGGACTTATGGCAGTCTGTCCCCCAGGTCGAGGGAGCGGTTTCTACTTTAAACAAACGCACCACTATACCCATAGAAGATAGTTGTGCTTTCAAAGATCCTATGGATAAAAAATTAGAAGGTTTGCTTAAAAAGATGTTTGTTCAGCAAGGTTACCTTCTACAACCAATTTCATGCATTGTCCCTGTCACTACAGCCGCGTGTTTCTGGTTCGATGAGCTAGTAAAGGCGATCGATAGTGATTCTCCTCCTTATGAGGAGATTATGGACAGAATCCGTGCTCTCAAATTGGCTAATTCTTTCACCCTAGACGCCACTTTGCAATTGGCTAGGTTAGCGGCGAAGAATTCTGGGTTTGCTATTGTGGCGCGTAGAGCGCTTTGGTTGAAATCTTGGTCAGCGGATGCGTCTTCCAAGAACAAACTCCTTAACATTCCTTTCAAGGGGAAAACGCTGTTTGGCCCTGACTTGAAAGAGATTATCTCTGATATCACTGGGGGTAAGGGCCACGCCCTTCCTCAGGATAGGTCTTTCAAGGCCAAAAATAAACCTAATTTTCGTCCCTTTCGTAGAAACGGACC
This sequence comes from Bombina bombina, assembly GCF_027579735.1. Classification (NCBI taxonomy): domain Eukaryota; kingdom Metazoa; phylum Chordata; class Amphibia; order Anura; family Bombinatoridae; genus Bombina; species Bombina bombina. The sequence goes on from NC_069499.1 coordinate 1,389,299,250, forward strand.
AGCCCCAAGTGCTACGTCCTCTAAGCAAGAGGGTAATACTTCTCAAGCCAAGCCAGCCTGGAGACCAATGCAAGGCTGGAACAAGGGAAAGCAGGCCAAGAAACCTGCCACTGCTACCAAGACAGCATGAAATGTTGGCCCCCGATCCGGGACCGGATCTGGTGGGGGGCAGACTCTCTCTCTTCGCTCAGGCTTGGGCAAGAGATGTTCTGGATCCTTGGGCACTAGAAATAGTGTCCCAAGGTTATCTTCTGGAATTCAAGGGGCTTCCCCCAAGGGGGAGGTTCCACAGGTCTCAATTGTCTTCAGACCACATAAAGAGACAGGCATTCTTACATTGTGTAGAAGACCTGTTAAAAATGGGAGTGATTCATCCTGTTCCATTAGGAGAACAAGGGATGGGGTTCTACTCCAATCTGTTCATAGTTCCCAAAAAAGAGGGAACGTTCAGACCAATCTTAGATCTCAAGATCTTAAACAAGTTTCTCAAGGTTCCATCGTTCAAAATGGAAACCATTCGAACAATTCTTCCTTCCATCCAGGAAGGTCAATTCATGACCACGGTGGATTTAAAGGATGCGTATCTACATATTCCTATCCACAAGGAACATCATCGGTTCCTAAGGTTCGCATTCCTGGACAAGCATTACCAGTTCGTGGCGCTTCCTTTCGGATTAGCCACTGCTCCAAGGATTTTCACAAAGGTACTAGGGTCCCTTCTAGCGGTGCTAAGACCAAGGGGCATTGCAGTAGTACCTTACTTGGACGACATTCTGATTCAAGCGTCGTCCCTTCCTCAAGCAAAGGCTCACACGGACATAGTCCTGGCCTTTCTCAGATCTCACGGATGGAAAGTGAACGTGGAAAAGAGTTCTCTATCTCCGTCGACAAGGGTTCCCTTCTTGGGAACAATAATAGACTCCTTAGAAATGAGGATTTTTCTGACAGAGGCCAGAAAAACAAAACTTCTAAACTCTTGTCAAACACTTCATTCCGTTCCTCTTCCTTCCATAGCGCAGTGCATGGAAGTAATAGGTTTGATGGTAGCGGCAATGGACATAGTTCCTTTTGCGCGCATTCATCTAAGACCATTACAACTGTGCATGCTCAGTCAGTGGAATGGGGACTATACAGACTTGTCTCCGAAGATACAAGTAAATCAGAGGACCAGAGACTCACTCCGTTGGTGGCTGTCCCTGGACAACCTGTCACAAGGGATGACCTTCCGCAGACCAGAGTGGGTCATTGTCACGACCGACGCCAGTCTGATGGGCTGGGGCGCGGTCTGGGGATCCCTGAAAGCTCAGGGTCTTTGGTCTCGGGAAGAATCTCTTCTACCGATAAATATTCTGGAACTGAGAGCGATATTCAATGCTCTCAAGGCTTGGCCTCAGCTAGCAAAGGCCAAGTTCATACGGTTTCAATCAGACAACATGACGACTGTTGCGTACATCAACCATCAGGGGGGAACAAGGAGTTCCCTGGCGATGGAAGAAGTGACCAAAATCATTCAATGGGCGGAGACTCACTCCTGCCACCTGTCTGCAATCCACATCCCAGGAGTGGAAAATTGGGAAGCGGATTTTCTGAGTCGTCAGACATTACATCCGGGGGAGTGGGAACTCCATCCGGAAATCTTTGCCCAAATTACTCAACTGTGGGGCATTCCAGACATGGATCTGATGGCCTCTCGTCAGAACTTCAAGGTTCCTTGCTACGGGTCCAGATCCAGGGATCCCAAGGCGACTCTAGTAGATGCACTAGTAGCACCTTGGACCTTCAAACTAGCTTATGTATTCCCGCCGTTTCCTCTCATCCCCAGGCTGGTAGCCAGGATCAATCAGGAGAGGGTGTCGGTGATCTTGATAGCTCCTGCGTGGCCACGCAGGACTTGGTATGCAGATCTGGTGAATATGTCATCGGCTCCACCATGGAAGCTACCTTTGAGACGAGACCTTCTTGTTCAAGGTCCGTTCGAACATCCGAATCTGGTCTCACTCCAGCTGACTGCTTGGAGATTGAACGCTTGATCTTATCAAAACGAGGGTTCTCAGATTCTGTTATTGATACTCTTGTTCAGGCCAGAAAGCCTGTAACTAGAAAAATTTACCACAAAATATGGAAAAAATATATCTGTTGGTGTGAATCTAAAGGATTCCCTTGGGACAAGGTAAAGATTCCTAAGATTCTATCCTTTCTTCAAGAAGGATTGGAGAAAGGATTATCTGCAAGTTCCTTGAAGGGACAGATTTCTGCCTTGTCTGTGTTACTTCACAAAAAACTGGCAGCTGTGCCAGATGTTCAAGCCTTTGTTCAGGCTCTGGTTAGAATCAAGCCTGTTTACAAACCTTTGACTCCTCCTTGGAGTCTCAACTTAGTTCTTTCAGTTCTTCAGGGGGTTCCGTTTGAACCCTTACATTCCGTTGATATTAAGTTATTATCTTGGAAAGTTTTGTTTTTGGTTGCAATTTCTTCTGCTAGAAGAGTTTCAGAATTATCTGCTCTGCAGTGTTCTCCTCCTTATCTGGTGTTCCATGCAGATAAGGTGGTTTTACGTACTAAACCTGGTTTTCTTCCAAAAGTTGTTTCTAACAAAAACATTAACCAGGAGATAGTCGTGCCTTCTTTGTGTCCGAAACCAGTTTCGAAGAAGGAACGTTTGTTGCACAATTTGGATGTTGTTCGCGCTCTAAAATTCTATTTAGATGCTACAAAGGATTTTAGACAAACATCTTCCTTGTTTGTTGTTTATTCTGGTAAAAGGAGAGGTCAAAAAGCAACTTCTACCTCTCTCTCTTTTTGGATTAAAAGCATCATCGGATTGGCTTACGAGACTGCCGGACGGCAGCCTCCTGAAGGAATCACAGCTCATTCCACTAGGGCTGTGGCTTCCACATGGGCCTTCAAGAACGAGGCTTCTGTTGATCAGATATGTAGGGCAGCGACTTGGTCTTCACTGCACACTTTTACCAAATTTTACAAGTTTGATACTTTTGCTTCTTCTGAGGCTATTTTTGGGAGAAAGGTTTCGCAAGCCGTGGTGCCTTCCATCTAGGTGACCTGATTTGCTCCCTCCCTTCATCCGTGTCCTAAAGCTTTGGTATTGGTTCCCACAAGTAAGGATGACGCCGTGGACCGGACACACCTATGTTGGAGAAAACAGAATTTATGTTTACCTGATAAATTACTTTCTCCAACGGTGTGTCCGGTCCACGGCCCGCCCTGGTTTTTTAATCAGGTCTGATAATTTATTTTCTTTAACTACAGTCACCACGGTATCATATGGTTTCTCCTATGCAAATATTCCTCCTTAACGTCGGTCGAATGACTGGGGTAGGCGGAGCCTAGGAGGGATCATGTGACCAGCTTTGCTGGGCTCTTTGCCATTTCCTGTTGGGGAAGAGAATATCCCACAAGTAAGGATGACGCCGTGGACCGGACACACCGTTGGAGAAAGTAATTTATCAGGTAAACATAAATTCTGTTTTCTATGTTTTTCCCACGTGGAACCTAACCTTACTAGAGGAATTATTTTCAACTTTCGCACTATCCCGGTGTGATCTATCCTAGTGCGTCCAGTGAGTTATAAGGAGTGGAAAAGACCGCATTCCCTATACTTAGAGGGGTTTCCCATAACCGACTTAGCTAAGGAGGCTGGGCAAACGTTTCCTAGGGTGAAAGGAGTAGTTCCAGCTTATCTAAGAGAACTACTTTTTCCTTCGTTTTTCAAAGGTTGTATGGCCGAAAATTGGAAAAGGGGATGTACACCAGGGCTGACAATGGCATCCAACTGTGTACTTTAATACCATCATTAGTGCGTCAGCATTTTGGTTTTATGCGTTGTCTGATACTATTAAGTCAGAAACTCCCCTGGATAAGATCCAGGATGGGATATTAGGCTTTCAATTGGTAATTCTTTTATTTCAAATTCTTTCCTTGGGGTTATCAAAATGGGAGCGTAGTTTTCAGATTTCTCTGTCACAGCTCTCTGAGCCTTATGGTTAGAGCCTTAATATTCATATGTAGGCTCTAAGTCTAAAAATTTTTAACAATCCATTACAAGAGGGCTTTGTTGGAACCTGGCCTGATGGAGATGATCTCTTTTGAAATTAAAAAAGAGGCGTTCTTACTTTGTGTAAGAGACCTCCCTTCCATGGGAGTAATTTGTCCCGTTCCCATACAGGAACGGGGACAGGGGTTTTATTCAAACCTGTTTGTGAGGGAACTTTGAGAAATTTGTTTGGACTCTTGAGGTCTAAGATAGGTCTCAGAGTTCCATCTTTCAAGATGGAAACTATTAGTACCATTCTTCCATTGATCCAGGAGGGTCAATTTATGACGACAGTGGATCTAAAGGATGCATATCTTCCTGTGCCTATCCACAGAGATCTTCACAAGTTCCTGAGGTTTGTCTTTCTGGACAAACATTTTCAGTTCGTAGCTCTCCCTTTTGGTCTGGCCACGGCACCCAGAATTTTCTCAAAGATTCTGGGGTCTCTTCTGGCGGTTCTAAGAACGTGGGGCATTGCGGTGGAGCCTTATCTGGTCAATATTCTAATCCAGGCGTCATCTTTTCACCTAACAAGGTCCCGTACAGACATTATACTATCCTTTCTGGGAACCCACAGGTGGAAGGTAAATCTGGAAGTTAATTCCACAGACAAGGGTACTCTTCCTGGGGACTCTAATAGACTGTGTCCATGAGAATTTTTCTGACAGAGGTCAGAAGGTCAAAGATTCTGAATACATGTCGAGCCCTTCAGTCCACTCCTCATCCATCAGTGGCTCAGTCCATGGAGGTAATCGGATTGATGGTGGCGGCAATGGACATCATACCGTTTGCTCGGTTTCATCTCAGGCCTCTACAGCTAAGCATGCTCAGACAGTGGAATAGAGATTATACAGATTTGTCTCCTCGAATAACCCTAAATCAGGAGACTAGGGACTCTCTTCAATGGTGGTGTGTCTGGATTATCTGTCCCAGGGGACATGCTTTTGCAGACCTTCATGGGTGATTGTGACAATGGATGCCAGCCTTTTGGGATGGGGAGATGTTTGGGGCTCTTTAAGGGCTCAGGGAGTATGGACTCAGGCAGAGTCTCTCCTTCCTATCAACATTCTTGAACTGAGGGCGATTTTCAATGCGCTTCGGGCTTAGCCTCAGTTAACTTCGGCCCAATTAATCAGTTTCCAGTTGGACAACATAACGACGGTGGCTTACATCAATCATCAGGGAGGAACAAGGAGTTTCTTAGCAATGACCGAAGTAGCAAAGATAATCCAGTGGGCGGAGGCCCATTCTTGCCATCTGTCGGCGATCCACATTCCAGGGGTGGACTACTGGGAGGCGGATTTCCTGAGCAGGCAGACTCTTCATCCGGGAGAGTGGGAACTCCATCCGTAAATTTTCTCCAACCTGATTCTCAAGATGGGGTCGGCCGGAGTTGGACCTCATGAAGTCTCGCCAGTATGCCAAGCTTCCGAGATTCGGGTCCGGGTTCAGGGATCCCCTGGCCGGGCTGATAGCTGCCTTGACAGTTCCTTGGTCTTTCAGCCTAGCTTATCTCTTCCCCCCGTTTGCGCTCCTTCCTCGGGTTATTGCTCGTATCAAACAGGAGAGGGCATCAGTGATCCTCATTGCTCCTGTGTGGCCTCGCAGGATTTGGTATGCCGATCTGGTGGACATGTCATCTCTGCTGCCTTGGAAGCTTCCATTGAGGAAGGACCTTCTCATTCAGGGTCCCTTCCGTCACCCGAATCTAGTTTCTCTGCAGCTGAATGCTTGGAGATTGAACGCTTAATCTTTTCCAAGTGAGGGTTCTCTGATTCGGTCATAGATTCTTTAATTCAGGTGCGTAAGCCTGTAACTAGGAAAATTTACCATAAGTTATGGCGCAAATATCTCTATTGGTGTGAATCCAAGGGCTACTCATGGAAGTAGAGTTAGGATTCCTAGGATTTTGTCTTTTCTCTGAGAAGGATTGGAGGAGGGGTTATCAGCGAGTTCCCTAAAGGGTCAGATTTTTGCTTTATCTGTTTTGTTGCACAAGCGTCTGGCAGATGTACCAGATATTCAATCTTTTTGTCAGGCTTTGATTGGAATCGGGCCTGTGTTTAAACCATTTGCTCCTCCATGGAGTTTCAATTTAGTTCTTAAAGTTCTTCAAGGGGTTCCGTTTGAACCTATGCATTCCATAGATATTAAATTATTATCTTGGAAAGTTTTATTTCTTGTTGCCATCTCTTCTGCTTGGAGAGTGTCTGAGCTTTAGTCGGATAAGGTGGTTTTACGTACTAAACTTGGTTTTCTTCCTAAAGTTGTTTCAGACGAGAACATAAATCAGGAGATTGTTGTTCCTTCCTTGTGTCCTAATCCTCCTCCTCAGAAGGAACGACTGCTACACAATTTAGATGTAGTCTGTGCTTTAAATTTTTACTTTCAAGCGACTAAGGACTTTTGTCAGTCGTCTTCTCTATTTGTCATTTTTTCGGGGAAACGTAAGAGTCAGAAAGCTACGGCTACCTCTCTATCTTTTTGGCTGAGTATCATTCGTTTTTGCATAGGAGACTGCTGGACATCAGCCTTCTGAAAGAATTGCAGCTTTTTCCACTAGGGCTGTTGCTTCCTCATGGGCATTCAAAAATGAGGCTTCTGTTGAACAGATGTTGAAATAACTGCCTTTAAATGATACCTAAGACTCTATAAATCTTAGTGTCTGTTTGCTATACTCTTTAGCGAAAGGCTAATATTACATTTAATAATCCCTTATGAATTATTATATCCACTACATAGTATTAACCCACAATCACTAGCTTAATTAAACTACTTGTAAGGTCATAAACTCACAAAGTCTTATTCCAGCAGTAACAAAAACTTTTATTACAATGAGGCTGCATAAACAGTTACAATATGCAGATTAAATATAAATTACACATATGCAAATCACTTATAAATACTCAGCAGTGAACTATACATCAATATTACACTAATACATTTGCCCAGTCTATGTGAAAGTGTGGGGTGCTTTGAGTATGTGTCTGTAAAGATTACTTACTTCTGATGTTAGCTGGTCACCATCCCAAATGAAAAGAGAGTGAAAGAGAGAGAGCCCCAGTATTTTTGGGTCTTTTATTGTAAGTCTTTTTCATCCCTCCCACAATGATGATGTCACTCATAAGCAAGCCCCCTTGTAATGTCCAGGTATATAGAGTTACATCCTGCCATGTGCTTTGGGGGTAGGGAATGGCATTAGCCTTACACAAAGGATCTTAAGCCAGCTGGCCATCCTTCTCAGATGGGGGTCTGGTAATGTGATCTTTCTACATTCTATAGTGACCTAGTATCTGAATGAGGAGTTAACCCCTTCTTGACCATTCAGCTGAGTTCTTGTAGAATTATGCCATATTACCCTTCCTGACCATATCTGCATGCCTTTATTACATTCCCCCCTTTTGGCAATGGAGGTTACCATACCCTTCCATTCCAATGGTTGTTTTATATGAGTGAATCTGATGGAAGATTCCTAACCCCACCTATGTGTGATGGCTATATTAGTGTACTAAGGATGCCTCCATTCGCATACCATAATATAAGTGATATACACGTGCAATTAATGATTTTAAATAACAACACATACAAATTTGAATAATTATACATAATATAGACATAAATAATGATTATAAATGGATGTATGAACAGATTTCCCAATGCAGAACCCCATGATGACTGTTTCGAAAAGGAATTTGCTAATTTCTGCCACCAGGTAGAACTTGACATCTCTGTAAAAGTATGTTCAATACTTTGTAGTTCTTGTTCCTGATGGTAGAAATTTACATGAACACGTTCCCCAAAATTTTTTAAATGTTCTAGTAACACAGAGTCTTTTTGCAATAAGGTTACCCATTTTTGCCAAGGTGCATCATCTACTAATATTGGGGTTATGAGTGGAGTCCCCAAGGTAGCGTTATATGTGAGTAACTGTGGGACAGTGAAGTTGAACTGTAGTGAATTTATCCTCATAGGGTACCCAGTGATACAATAAATCCCTGGTGTGATTTGTTCCCTTGAATTACACCTGTCAAACCATACATGCACTTCATCTTTAGGCTTCAATGCAACAAAACACACCTTTCCTTGTCCTAAGGGAAAAATATCTTGGGGATTAACTTTCTCCACAAAACCATTGCAATATGAGTGATTATGCCAGCAGGAATCAAAAATTATTCTTGCCTGGTTGGGTAGACATACAATTTTAGAAGGAAACCTTATGCAGCCAGACATGTCTACCTGTTCCATATGGGAACCATTCCATATAAAATTTGGGAACTCTAACTCATGATGTAAAACATGAGATTCTGTGACTGGTGTTCCTAGTGAAAACAAATGATAAACATTCTGATAGGTACCACTCGTGGGCACAAGTGAAGTAGCCCTGCATATATTTTCCCTGGATCCCAACCAACTGTTTAACCATAATTCTCTGTGTTTTGATGCAAAACTGTTAAGACTGCTCACACCCTCCCAAAGGTGTATGGTTATTTCTTTCATGTAATTAGCAAGAGTCCATGAGCTAGTGACATATGGGATATACATTCCTACCAGGAGGGGCAAAGTTTCCCAAACCTCAAAATGCCTATAAATACACCCCTCACCACACCCATAATTCAGTTTTACAAACTTTGCCTCCCGTGGAGGTGGTGAAGTAAGTTTGTGCTAGATTCTTCGTTGATATGCGCTTCGCAGCAGGCTGGAGCCCGGTTTTCCTCTCAGAGTGCAGTGAATGTCAGAGGGATGTGAAGAGAGTATTGCCTATTTGAATACCATGGTCTCCTACGGGATCTATTTCATAGGTTCTCTGTTATCGGTCGTAGAGATTTCTTCTCCTACCTCCCTTTTCAGATCGACGATATACTCTTATATACCATTAACTCTACTGATTCTCGTTTCAGTACTGGTTTGGCTATCTACTATATGTAGATGAGTGTCTTGGGGTAAGTAAGTCTTATTTTATTATGACACTCTTAAGGTATGGTTGGGGACTTTATAAAGTTCTAAATATATGTGTTTAAACTTATATTTGCCATGATTCAGGGTAATCAGTATTCCTTATTTCAGACAGTCAGTTTCATTATTTGGGATAATGCATATGAATGATTATTTTTTCTTACCTTAAAAGTTTTTCAATTGACTTTTTTCCCTGCGGGCTGTTAGGCTCGCGGGGGCTGAAAATGCTTCAATTTATTGCGTCATTTTTGGCGCAGACTTTTTTGGCGCAAAAATTTTGTAATTTCCGGCGCCCTAATTGACGCCGGAAGTTGTTCGTGGTTACGTCATTTTTTTTTACGTTTTTTTGCGCCAAAAATGTGGGCGTTATTTTTTTCGGCGTCACCGGATGTGGCGTCATTCTTAGCGCCAAAAAATATAGGCGTTAGCGCCAATAATGTGGGCGTCATTTTGGCGCCAAAAAATTTGGGAGTCATTCTTGTCTCCACCTTTTTTCACATTATTTCAGTCTCATTTTTCATTGCTTCTGGTTGCTAGAGGCTTGTTCATTGCCATTTTTTCCCATTCCTGAAACTGTCATTTAAGGAATTTGATAATTTTGCTTTATATGTTGTTTTTTCTATTACATATTGCAAGATGTTTCAACTTGACCCTGGATCAGAATCTACTTCTGGAAAGACGCTGCCTGATGCTGGTTCTACCAAAGTTAAGTGCATTTGTTGTAAACTTGTGGTAACTGTTCCTCCGGCTGTAGTTTGTGATGAATGTCATGATAAACTTGCTAATGCAGATAGTATTTCCATTAGTAATAATCCAGTACCTGTTGTTGTTCCCTCAACATCTAATGCTCAGGATGTTCCTGTTAATGCAAAAGAATTTGTTTCTAAATCTATTAGGAAGGCTCTGTCTGTTATTCCTCCTTCCAGTAAACGTAAAAGGTCTTTTAAAACTTCTCATATTTCAGATGAATTTTTAAGTGACCGTCATCATTCTGACTTATCTGTTTCTGATGAGGATCTATCTGGTTCAGAAGATTCTGTCTCAGATATTGACACTGATAATTCTTCATATTTATTTAAAATGGAATTTATTTGTTCTTTACTTAAAGAAGTGTTAATCGCATTAGATATGGAGGAGTCTAGTCCTCTTGATACTAAATCTACTAAGCGTTTAAATTCAGTTTTCAAACCTCATATAGTTATTCCAGAAGTTTTTCCTGTCCCTGATGCTATTTCTGAAGTAATTTCTAGGGAATGGAATAATCTGGGTACTTCATTTACTCCTTCTCAAAGGTTTAAGAAATTGTACCCTGTGCCATCTGATAGATTAGAGTTTTGGGACAAAATCCCTAAAGTTGATGGGGCTATCTCTACTCTTGCTAAACGTACTACTATTCCTACGGCAGATAGTACTTCCTTTAAGGATCCTTTAGATAGGAAACTTAAATCCTTTCTAAGGAGAGCTTATTTATGTTCAGGTAATCTTCTTAGACCTGCTATTTCTTTGGCTGATGTTGCTGCAGCTTCAACTTTCTGGTTGGAGGCTTTAGCGCAACAAGTGTCAGACCATAATACTCATAGCATTGTTAAACTTCTTCAACATGCTAATAACTTTATTTGTGATGCCATCTTTGATATTAGAATTGATGTCAGGTATATGTCTTTAGCTATTTTAGCTAGAAGAGCTTTATGGCTTAAAACTTGGAATGCAGATATGACTTCTAAGTCAACTTTGCTTTCTCTTTCTTTCCAAGGTAATAAATTATTTGGTTCTCAGTTGGATTCTATTATTTCAACTGTTACTGGGGGGAAAGGAACCTTTCTTTCATGTAATTAGCAAGAGTCCATGAGCTAGTGACGTATGGGATATACATTCCTACCAGGAGGGGCAAAGTTTCCCAAACCTCAAAATGCCTATAAATACACCCCTCACCACACCCACAAATCAGTTTTTACAAACTTTGCCTCCCATGGAGGTGGTGAAGTAAGTTTGTGCTAGATTCTTCGTTGATATGCGCTTCACAGCAGGCTGGAGCCCGGTTTTCCTCTCAGTGTGCAGTGAATGTCAGAGGGATGTGAAGAGAGTATTGCCTATTTGAATTCAATGATCTCCTTCTACGGGGTCTATTTCATAGGTTCTCTGTTATTGGTCGTAGAGATTCATCTCTTACCTCCCTTTTCAGATCGATGATATACTCTATATACCATTACCTCTACTGATTCTCATTTCAGTACTGGTTTGGCTTTCTACTACATGTAGATGAGTGTCCTGGGGTAAGTAAGTCTTATTTTTGTGACACTCTAAGCTATGGTTGGGCACTTTTATATAAAGTTCTAAATATATGTGTTTAAACATTTATTTGCCTTGATTCAGGATGTTCTTATTTCAGACAGTCAGTTTCATTATTTGGGATAATGCATTTGAATAATCAATTTTTCTTACCTTAAAATTTGACTTTTTTTCCTGTGGGCGGTTAGGCTCGCAGGGGCTGAAAATGCTTCATTTTATTGCGTCATTCTTGGCGCGGACTTTTTTGGCGCAAAAATTTTCTTTGTCATTTCCGGCGTCATTCTTTTGACGTTTTTGCGCCAAAAATGTCGGCGTCACCGGATGTGGCGTCATTTTTGCCGCCTAAAGCATTTAGGCGCCAAATAATGTGGGCGTCTTTTTTGGCGCTAAAAAATATGGGCGTCATTATTGTCTCCACATTATTTAAGTCTCATTGTTTATTTGCTTCTGGTTGCTAGAAGCTTGTTCATTGGCATTTTTTCCCATTCCTGAAACTGTCTTTTAAGGAATTTGATCAATTTTGCTTTATATGTTGTTTTTTCTATTACATATTGCAAGATGTCTCAGATTGACCCTGAATCAAAAGATACTTCTGGAAAATTGCTGCCTGATGCTGGATCTACCAAAGTTAAGTGTATTTGTTGTAAACTTGTGGTAACTGTTCCTCCGGCTGTTATTTGTAATGAATGTCATGACAAACTTGTTAATGCAGATAATATTTCCTTTAGTAATGTTCCATTACCTGTTGCTGTTCCATCAACATCTAATATTCAGGGTGTTCCTGTTAACATAAGAGATTTTGTTTCTAAATCTAAGAAGGCTATGTCTGTTATTCCTCCTTCTAGTAAACGTAAAAGGTCTTTTAAAACTTCTGATTTTTCAGATGAATTTTTAAATGAACATCCATCATTCTGATTCTGATAATGATTCTTCTGGTTCAGAGGATTCTGTTTCAGAGGTTGATACTGATAAATCTTCATATTTATTTAAGATGGAATTTATTCGTTCTTTGCTTAAAGAAGTCTTAATTGCATTAGAAATAGAGGAATCTGGTCCTCTTGATACTAAATCTAAACGTTTGAATACGGTTTTTAAACCTCCTGTAGTTATTCCAGAGGTTTTTCCCGTCCCTGATGCTATTTCTGAAGTAATTTCCAGGGAATGGGATAATTTGGGTAATTCATTTACTCCTTCTAAACGGTTTAAGCAATTATATCTCAATTAATATCTTTAAAACCAATTGTACGACCCTCTCTGACGTGGTGGACAGACCACCATCGTTTAGTTCAGGGGGCTTCTTTTGTTCTTCCGACCTGGACTGTGATCTCAACAGATGCAAGTCTAACAGGTTGGGGAGCTGTATGGGGGTCTCTGACAGCACAAGGGGTTTGGGAATCTCAGGAGGCGAGATTACCAATCAACATTTTGGAACTCCGTGCAATTTTCAGAGCTCTTTAGTCATGGCCTCTTCTAAAGAGAGAGTCGTTCATTTGTTTTCAGACGGACAATGTCACAACCGTGGCATATGTTAATCATCAAGGAGGGACTCACAGTCCTCTGGCTATGAAAGAAGTATCTCGAATACTTGTATGGGCGGAATCCAGCTCCTGTCTAATTTCTGCGGTTCATATCCCAGGTATAGACAATTGGGAAGCGGATTATCTCAGTCGCCAAACGTTACATCCGGGCGAATGGTCTCTTCACCCAGAGGTATTTCTTCAGATTGTTCAAATGTGGGGACTTCCAGAAATAGATCTGATGGCTTCTCATCTAAACAAGAAGCTTCCCAGGTATCTGTCCAGATCCAGGGATCCTCAGGCGGAAGCAGTGGATGCATTGTCACTTCCTTGGTCCTGGCTATATCTTTCCGCCTCTAGTTCTTCTTCCAAGAGTGATTTCCAGGATTCTAAAGGAGCGTTAGTTTGTTCTGCTGGTGGCTCCAGCATGGCCTCACAGGTTTTGGTATGCGGATCTTGTCCAGATGGCTACTTGCCAACCGTGGACTCTTCCATTAAGACCAGACCTTCTTTCGCAAGGTCCTTTTCTCCAACATTGGTGTGTCCGGTCCACTGCGTCATCCTTACTTGTGGGAATATTCTTTTCCCCAACAGGAAATGGCAAAGAGCACAGCAAAAGCTGCCCATATAGCCCCTCCTCTGGCTCCGCCCCCCAGTCATTCTCTTTGCCGCTCTGAACAAGTAGCATCTCCACGGAGATGGTCAAGAGTATGTGGTGTTAGTTGTAGTTTTTTATTCTTCTATCAAGAGTTTGTTATTTTAAAATAGTGCCGGTTTGTACTATTTACTCTAAAACAGAAATGGATGAAGAGTTCTGTTTAAAAGAGGAGTATGATTTTAGCAGCAATAACTAAAATCAATTGTTGTTCACACGCAGGACTGTTGAGCCCAGAGAACTTCAGTTGGGGGGAACAGTTTACAGACTTTTCTGCTCAAGGTATGACTAGTCCTTTTTCTAACAAGACTTATTAATGCTAGAAGACTGTCACTTTCCCTCTTTGGGATCGGTAAGCCATTTTCTTAGACTCATAACAGAATGAAGGCTTATTATGGGCTATATACTGGTTGACACTATTGTGGGCTAAATCGATTGCTTTATTCAATATTTATATGTGGTTTGAAGTGTTTTTAAAACTTGAGAATAATTTAGTAACGTTTTAAGCGCCAGGCAGTCGTTTAGACACCTTTCCCAGTCAGGAAGGGCCTTTCACTTTAGTAGGCAGAGCCTCATTTTCGCGCCTTAATTGCGCAGTTTCTTTTGGATGCAGTGCATGCAGCTTCATGTGAGAGGGTCTGGTGGCCATTAAAAACGTTCCTGGAAGGCTTATTTCTGTGGCGAATAACCCCCAAGGACAGGTGAAGCCGCAGCAAACGCTGTGGCTGGGACTGTAGTGGGTTTAAAAGTGTTAATTGATAAAACAGCTCCGGTTTCCTCATTTAAGGGGTTACAAACTTGTAAATTGGGGTGCAATATTTTTAAAGCATTAAGACACTAGGGTGCAAATTTGGTAAAGATCGGATATTTCCTTCATAGTTTTTCACACATTCAGAAATAAAGTGTGCTCTGTTTAACATTTAAAGAGACAGTAACGGTTTTGTTTAAAAACTGTTTTATTGCATTAATAGCCTGTATAAGCCTGTCTAACGTGTCTGTACCTTCAGATAGAACATGTTCTGTATGTATGGAGGCCAAGGTGGTCCCCCCTTTAAATGTATGTGATAATTGTGCCATGGCGTCCAGACAAAGTATGGACAGTACTGTCACATTTAATAAGGTTGCCCAAGATGATTCCTCAAATGAAGGTAGTGGGGGTAGTTCACCATCCTCTCCTTCTGTGTCAATACCAGTTATGCCCGCGCAGGCGACTCCTAGTACATCTAGCGCGCCAATGCTTGTTACTATGCAACAATTAACGGCAGTAATGGATAATTCTATAGCTAATATTTTATCCAAAATGCCAGCATTTCAAAGAAAGCGTGATTGCTCAGTTTTAAATACAGTAGAGCAAGAGTGCGCTGATGATAATTTATCTGTCATACCCTCACACCAGTCAGAATTGGCAGTGAGGGAGGGTTTGTCGGAGGGAGAAATTTCTGATTCAGGAAGAGTTTCTCAACAGGCAGAACCTGATGTTGTGACGTTTAAATTTAAGTTAGAGCATCTCCGCGCCTTACTTAAGGAGATACTAACTACTCTGGATGATTGTGACTCTTTGGTCATTCCAGAAAAATTGTGCAAAATGGACAAATTCCTAGAGGTCCCTGTGCACCCTGATGCCTTTCCGATACCTAAAAGGGTGGCGGACATAGTGACTAAGGAGTGGGAGAAACGAGGCATACCTTTTGACCCACCTCCTATATTTAAGAAAATGTTCCCCATGGTCGACCCAAGGAAGTACGCATGGCAAACAGTCCCTAAGGTTGAGGGTGCAGTTTCTACGCTAGCCAAACGCACGACTATTCCCATTGAGGACAATTGTGCTTTCAAAGATCCTATGGATAAAAAATTGGAGGGTTTGCTTAAAGATTTTTGTTCAGCAATGTTTCCTCCTCCAACCAATTTCGTGCATTATTCCTGTCACTACAGCGGCGTGTTTTTGGTTCGATGAACTAGAAAAGTCGCTCAATAAGGAGACTCCAAATGAGGAAGTCATGGACAGAATTCACGCACTTAAGTTAGCTAATTCCTTTATTTTAGATGCCGCTTTGCAATTGGCGAAGTTAGCGGCGAAAAATTCATGTTTTGCAATTGTGGCGCGCAGAGCGCTCTGGCTAAAATCTTGGTCGGCGGATGTGTCTTCCAAGACAAAATTGCTTAATATTCCTTTCAAAGGTAAGACCCTTTTTGGGCCAGAATTGAAGGAGATTATTTCAGACATCACTGGGGGAAAGGGCCATGCCCTCCCACAGGATAGGCCTTTTAAGGCTAAGAATAAGTCCAATTTTCGTTCCTTTCATAACTTCAGGAACGGACCATCTCCTAACTCTGCAGCCTCTAGACAAGAGGGCAACGCTTCCCAGGCTAAGCCAGCTTGGAAACCAATGCAAGGCTGGAACAAGGGTAAACAGGCCAAGAAGCCTGCTGCTGCTACCAAGACAGCATGAAGGGGTAGCCCCCGATCCGGGACCGGATCTAGTAGGGGGCAGACTTTCTCTCTTTGCTCAGGCTTGGGCAAGAGATGTTCCGGATCCCTGGGCACTAGAAATAGTCTCTCAGGGTTATCTACTAGAATTCAAGGAGCTTCCTCCAAGGGGAAGGTTCCACATGTCTCGCTTATATTCAGACCAGATAAAGAGACAGGCATTCTTACATTGCGTAGGAGACCTATTAAAGATGGGAGTGATACACCCAGTTCCAACAGAGGAACAAGGTCAGGGGTTTTACTCAAACCTGTTTGTAGTTCCCAAAAAAGAGGGAACTTTCAGACCAATTCTGGATTTAAAAATTCTAAACAAATTCCTTAGAGTTCCATCGTTCAAAATGGAAACCATTCGAACAATTTTACCTACAATCCAGGAGGGTCAATATATGACTACCGTGGATTTAAAGGATGCGTACCTACATATTCCTATCCACAAAGATCATCATCAGTTCCTATGGTTCGCCTTTCTGGACAAACATTACCAGTTCGTGGCTCTTCCGTTCGGTTTAGCCACTGCTCCCAGAATCTTCACAAAGGTACTAGGGTCCCTTCTAGCGGTTCTAAGACCGAGGGGCATTGCAGTGGCACCTTACCTAGACGACATTCTAATCCAAGCATCGTCCCTTTCCAGATCAAAGGCTCATACAGACATTGTATTAGCTTTTCTCAGGTCTCACGGGTGGAAGGTGAACGTGGAAAAGAGTTCCCTGTCCCTGTCTACAAGAGTTCCCTTTCTGGGAAAAATAATAGATTCTGTAGAAATGAAGATCTTTCTGACAGAGGTCAGAAAATTAAAGCTTCTAAAGGCTTGTCAAGTTCTTCAATCTATTCCTCAGCCTTCCATAGCTCAGTGCATGGAAGTAATAGGTCTAACGGTTGCAGCAATGGACGTGGTTCCTTTTGCTCGAATTCATCTAAGATCATTGCAACTATGCATGCTCAGACAGTGGAATGGGGATTATACAGACTTGTCTCCCCAGATTCAAGTAGACCAGTTAACCAGAGACTCACTCCGTTGGTGGTTGACTCAGGATCACCTGTCTCAGGGAATGAGTTTCCGCAGACCAGAGTGGGTCATTGTCACGACTGACGCCAGTCTATTAGGCTGGGGCGCGGTCTGGGACTCCCTGAAAGCTCAGGGTCTATGGTCTCGGGAAGAGTCTCTTCTCCCGATAAACATCCTGGAACTGAGAGCGATATTCAATGCGCTCCGGGCTTGGCCTCAACTAGCGAAGACCGGATTCATAAGATTCCAGTCGGACAACATGACGACTGTAGCTTACATCAATCATCAGGGAGGAACAAAGAGTTCCTTGGCGATGAGAGAGGTATCCAAGATCATCAAATGGGCGGAGGATCACTCCTGCCATCTATCTGCAATTCACATCCCAGGAGTAGACAACTGGGAGGCGGATTATTTGAGTCGTCAGACTTTCCATCCGGGGGAGTGGGAACTCCACCCGGAGATCTTTGCCCAGTTAACTCAATTATGGGGCATTCCAGACATGGATCTGATGGCGTCTCGTCAGAACTTCAAGGTTCCTTGCTACGGGTCCAGATCCAGGGATCCCAAGGCGACTCTAGTGGATGCATTAGTGGCGCCTTGGTCGTTAAACCTAGCTTATGTGTTTCCACCGTTTCAGACGGTGCAGACCTGGTGAATATGTCATCGGCTCCACCATGGAAGCTACCTTTGAGACAGGATCTTCTGGTACAAGGTCCATTCGAACATCCAAATCTAGTTTCTCTGCAGCTGACTGCTTGGAAATTGAACGCTTGATTTTATCCAAGCGTGGGTTTTCAGGTTCAGTGATAGATACTCTGGTCCAAGCCAGAAAACCTGTGACTAGAAAGATTTACCATAAAATATGGAAAAAATATATCTGTTGGTGTGAATCCAAGGGATTCTCCTGGAGTAAAATTAAAATTCCTAAGATTCTTTCCTTTCTCCAAGAGAGTTTGGATAAAGGGTTGTCAGCGAGTTCTCTAAAAGGACAGATTTCTGCTTTATCTGTTTTGTTACACAAACGTCTGGCAGCTGTGCCAGATGTACAAGCTTTTGTACAGGCTTTGGTCAGAATCAAGCCTGTTTACAGACCCATGACTCCTCCTTGGAGTCTAAATTTAGTTCTTTCAGTTCTTCAAGGGGTTCCGTTTGAACCTTTACATTCCATAGATATTAAGTTATTATCTTGGAAAGTTCTGTTTTTGGTTGCTATTTCTTCTGCTAGAAGAGTTTCTGAATTATCTGCTTTGCAGTGTGATCCACCCTATCTGGTGTTCCATTCAGATAAGGTCGTTTGGGGACCAAGCCTGGTTTTCTTCCAAAAGTAGTTTCCAACAAGAATATTAACCAGGAAATAGTTGTACCTTCTCTGTGTCCGAATCCAGTTTCAAAGAAGGAACGTTTGTTACACAATTTAGATGTCCGTGCTTTAAAGGTCTATTTAGACGCAACAAAGGATTTCAGACAAACTTCATCTTTGTTTGTCGTTTACTCTGGTAAGAGGAGAGGACAAAAAGCTACTGCTACCTCTCTTTCTTTCTGGCTGAAAAGCATCATCCGATTGGCTTATGAGACTGCCGGACGGCAGCCTCCTGAATGAATCACAGCTCACTCTACTAGGGCTGTGGCTTCCACATGGGCCTTCAAGAACGAGGCTTCTGTTGATCAGATATGTAAGGCAGCGACTTGGTCTTCTCTGCACACTTTTGCCAAATTTTACAAATTCGATACTTATGCTTCTTCGGAGGCTATTTTTGGGAGAAAGGTTTTGCAAGCCGTGGTGCCTTCCGTTTAGGTAACCTGATTTGCTCCCTCCCTTCATCCGTGTCCTAAAGCTTTGGTATTGGTTCCCACAAGTAAGGATGACGCCGTGGACCGGACACACCAATGTTGGAGAAAACAGAATTTATGCTTACCTGATAAATTTCTTTCTCCAACGGTGTGTCCGGTCCACGGCCCGCCCTGGTTTT
This sequence comes from Bombina bombina, assembly GCF_027579735.1. Lineage (NCBI taxonomy): Eukaryota > Metazoa > Chordata > Amphibia > Anura > Bombinatoridae > Bombina > Bombina bombina. Next base: position 1,389,318,179 of record NC_069499.1, read on the forward strand.
TTAATCAGGTTTGAAAAATGTATTTCTCTATACACTAGTCACCACGGCACCCTATAGATTCTCCTTTTTTTCTCCTAACCGTCGGTCAAATGACTGGGGGGCGGAGCCAGAGGAGGGGCTATATGGGCAGCTTTTGCTGTGCTCTTTGCCATTTCCTGTTGGGGAAGAGAATATTCCCACAAGTAAGGATGACGCCGTGGACCGGACACACCGTTGGAGAAAGAAATTTATCAGGTAAGCATAAATTCTGTTTTTTCCATCAGGATCTCAAATCCTTAAATTTGAAGGTATGGAGATTGAACGCTTGATTCTCTGACTCCGTAATTAATACTATGTTACAGGCTCGTAAATCTGTATCTAAGAAGATATATTATCGAGTCTGGAAGACTTACATTTCTTGGTGTTCTTCTCATCATTTTTTCTTGGCATTCTTTTAGAATTCCTAGAATTTTACAGTTTCTTCAGGATGGTTTGGATAAAGGTTTGTCTGCAAGTTCCTTGAAAGGACAAATCTCTGCTCTTTCTGTTCTTTTTCACAGAAAGATTGCTAGTCTTCCTGATATTCATTGTTTTGTACAGGCTTTGGTTCGTATAAAACCTATTATTAAGTCAATTTCTCTTCCTTGGAGTTTGAGTTTGGTTCTGGGGGCTCTTCAAGCTCCTCCATTTGAACCTATGCATTCGCTGGATATTAAATTACTTTCTTGGAAAGTTTTGTTTCTTTTGGCCATCTCTTCTGCTAGAAGAGTTTCTGAATTATCTGCTCTTTCTTGTGAGTCTCCTTTTCTGATTTTTCATCAGGATAAGGCGGTGTTGCGAACATCATTTAAATTTTTACCTAAGGTTGTGAATTCTAACAACATTAGTAGAGAAATTGTGGTTCCTTCATTGTGTCCTAATCCTAAGAATTCTCTGGAGAGATCTTTACATTCTTTGGATGTAGTAAGAGCTTTGAAATATTATGTTGAAGCTACTAAAGATTTTAGAAAGACTTCTAGTCTATTTGTTATCTTTTCTGGTTCAAGGAAAGGTCAGAAGGCTTCTGCCATTTCTTTGGCATCTTGGTTAAAGTCTTTGATTCATCATGCTTATGTTGAGTCGGGTAGAACTCCGCCTCAAAGGATTAGAGCTCATTCGACTAGGTCAGTCTCTACTTCCTGGGCATTTAAGAATGAAGCTTCGGTTGATCAGATTTGCAAAGCAGCAACTTGGTCTTCTTTGCATACTTTTACTAAATTCTACCATTTTGATGTGTTTTCTTCTTCTGAAGCAGTTTTTGGTAGAAAAGTACTTCAGGCAGCTGTTTCAGTTTGATTCTTCTGCTTATAATTTCAGTTTTTTTCATTATAAGATTTAAACTTTGTTTTGGGTGTGGATTATTTTTCAGCGGAATTGGCTGTCTTTATTTTATCCCTCCCTCTCTAGTGACTCTTGCGTGGAAGATCCACATCTTGGGTATTCATTATCCCATACGTCACTAGCTCATGGACTCTTGCTAATTACATGAAAGAAAACATAATTTATGTAAGAACTTGCCTGATAAATTCATTTCTTTCATATTAGCAAGAGTCCATGAGGCCCACCCTTTTTGTGTTGGTTATGATTTTTTTGCATAAAGCACAATTATTCCAATTCCTTATTTTTTATGCTTTCGCACTTTTTTCTTATCACCCCACTTCTTGGCTATTCGTTAAACTGATTTGTGGGTGTGGTGAGGGGTGTATTTATAGGCATTTTGAGGTTTGGGAAACTTTGCCCCTCCTGGTAGGAATGTATATCCCATACGTCACTAGCTCATGGACTCTTGCTAATATGAAAGAAATGAATTTATCAGGTAAGTTCTTACATAAATTATGTTTTTTGCCTCAGGACAAAAAATCTAAAGGTAAATACAGGGCTGCTAATCGTTTTCGTTCCTTTCGTCAGAATAAGGAACAGAAGCCTGACCCTTCCCCTAAAGGAACGGTTTCCGTTTGGAAACCTTCTCCAGTCTGGAATAAATCCAAGCCTTTTAGAAAGTCAAAGCCAGCTCCCAAGTCCACATGAAGGTGCGGCCCTCATTCCAGCACAGCTGGTAGGGGGCAGGTTACGATTTTTCAAAGATATTTGGATCAATTCGATTCACAGTCTTTGGATTCCGGACATTGTTTCACAAGGGTACAGAATAGGTTTCAAGGTAAGGCCTCCTGCGAGAAGATTTTTTCTCTCTCGCATTCCAATAAATCCAGTGAAGGCTCAGGCGTTTCTGAAATGTGTTTCAGATCTAGAGTTGGCTGGGGTAATTGTGCTAGTTCCAGTTCTGGAACAGCAGGGTCTGGGGTTTTACTCAAATCTATTCATTGTACCAAAGAAGGAGAATTCCTTCAGACCAGTTCTGGATCTAAAAATATTGAATCGTTATGTAAGGATACCAACATTCAAAATGGTAACTATAAGGACTATTCTGCCTTTTGTTCAGCAAGGGCATTATATGTCCACAATAGATTTACAGGATGCATACCTTCATATTCCAATTCATCCAGCTCATTATCAGTTTCTGAGATTCTCTTTTCTAGACAAGCATTACCAGTTTGTGGCCCTTCCGTTTGGCCTAGCAACAGCTCCAAGGATCTTTTCAAAGGTTCTCGGTGCCCTTCTCTCTGTAATCAGAGAACAGGGTATTGCGGTATTTCCTTATTTGGACGATATCTTGGTACTTGCTCAGTCTTCACTTTCTGCAGAATCTCATATGAATCAACTTGTGTCGTTTCTTCAAAGACATGGTTGGAGGATCAATTTACCAAAGAGTTCATTGATTCCTCAGACAAAGGTAACCTTTTTGGGTTTTCAAATAGATTCAGTGTCCATGACTTTGTCTCTAACAGAAAAGAGACGTCTGAGATTGGTTTCAGCCTGTCGAAACCTTCAGTCTCAATCATTCCCTTCGGTAGCTTTGTGCATGGAAATTCTAGATCTCATGACTGCTGCATCGGACGCGATCCCCTTTGCTCGTTTTCACATGCGACCTTTTCAGCTTTGTATGCCGAACCAGTGGTGCAGGGATTATACAAAGATATCACAATTAATATCCTTAAATCCCAATGTACGACACTCTCTGACGTGGTGGATAGATCACCATTGTTTAGTCCAAGGGGCTTCTTTTGTTCGTCCAACCTGGACTGTGATCTCAACAGATGCGAGTCTGTCAGGTTGGGGAGCTGTATGGGGATCTCTGACAGCGCAGGGGGTTTGGGAATCTCAGGAGGCGAGATTACCAATCAACATTTTGGAACTCCGTGCGATTTTCTGAGCTCTTCAGTTCTGGCCTCTTCTGAAGAGAGAATAGTTTGTTTTCAGACAGACAATGTCACAACCGTGGCATATGTCAATCATCAAGGTGGGACTCACAGTCCTCAGGCTATGAAAGAAGTGTCTCAGATACTTGTATGGGCAGAATCCAGCTCCTGTCTAATCTCTGCGGTTCACATCCCAGGTGTAGACAATTGGGAAGCGGATTATCTCAGTCGCCAGACGTTACATCCGGGCAAATGGTCCCTTCACCCAGAGGTATTTCTTCAGATTGTTCAAATCTGGGAACTTCCAGAAATAGATCTGATGGCCTCTCATCTAAACAAGAAACTTCCCAGGTATCTGTCCAGATCCAGGGATCCTCAGGCGGAGGCAGTGGACGCGTTGTCACTTCCTTGGAATTATCATCCTGCCTATATCCGCCTCTAGTTCTTCCAAAAGTGATTTCCAAAATTCTAATGGAACATTCGTTTGTACTGCTGGTGGCTCCAGCATGGCCTCACAGGTTTTGGTATGCGGATCTCATTTGGATGGCCAGTTGCCAACCTTGGACTCTTCCGTTAAGACCAGACCTATCTCAAGGCCCTTTTTTCCATCAGGATCTCAAATCATTAAATTTGAAGGCATGGAAATTGAACGCTTGTTTCTTAGTCATAGAGGTTTTTCTGACTCAGTAATTAATACTATGTTACAGGCTCGTAAATCTGTGTCTAGGAAGATTTATTATCGAGTCTGGAAGACTTACATTTCTTGGTGTTCTTCTCATAAATTCTCCTGGCATTCTTTTAGAATTCCTAGAATTTTACAGTTTCTTCAGGATGGTTTGGATAAAGGTTTGTTTGCAAGTTCATTGAAAGGACAAATCTCTGCTCTTTCTGTTCTTTTTCACAGAAAGATTGCTAATCTTCCTAAAATTCATTGTTTTGTACAGGCTTTGGCTCGTATCAAACCTGTCATTAAGTCAATCTCTCCTCCTTGGAGTCTTAATTTGGTTCTGAGGGCTTTACAGGCTCCTCCGTTTGAACCTATGCATTCTCTGGATATTAAATTACTTTCTTGGAAAGTTCTGTTCCTTTTGGCCATCTCTTCTGCTAGAGGAGTTTGAGTTATCTGCTCTTTCTTGTGAATCTCCTTTTCTGATTTTTCATCAGGATAAGGCGGTGTTGCGGACTTCATTTAAATTTTTACCTAAGGTTGTGAATTTTAACAACATTAGTAGAGAAATTGTTGTTCCTTCATTGTGTCCTAATCCTAAGAATTCTCTGGAGAGATCTTTACATTCTTTGGATGTAGTAAGAGCTTTAAAATATTATGTTGAAGCTACTAAAGATTTTAGAAAGACTTCTAGTCTATTTGTTATCTTTTCTGGTTCCAGAAAAGGTCAGAAGGCCTCCGCCATTTCTTTGGCGTCTTGGTTAAAGTCTTTGATTCATCATGCTTATGTAGAGTCGGGTAAATCCCCGCCTCAAAGGATTACGGCTCATTCTACTAGGTCAGTTTCTACTTCCTGGGTGTTTAGGAATGAAGCTTCGGTTGATCAGATTTGCAAAGCAGCAACTTGGTCTTCTTTGCATACTTTTACTAAATTCTACCATTTTGATGTTTTCTCTTCTTCTGAAGCAGTTTTTGGTAGAAAAGTACTTCAGGCAGCTGTTTCAGTTTGATTCTTCTGCTTATAATTTCAGTTTTTTTCATTATTAAGATTAAAACTTTTTTGTTTTGGGTTGTGGATTATTATTTTTCAGCGGAATTGGCTGTCTTTATTTTATTCCTCCCTCTCTAGTGACTCTTGCGTGGAAGTTCCACATTTTGGGTATTTATTATCACATACGTCACTAGCTCATGGACTCTTGCTAATTACATGAAAGAAAACATAATTTATGTAAGAACTTACCTGATAAATTCATTTCTTTCATATTAGCAAGAGTCCATGAGGCCCACCCTTTTTTTGTGGTGGTTATGATTTTTTTGTATAAAGCACAATTATTCCAATTCCTTATTTTTGATGCTTTCGCTCCTTTCTTATCACCCCACTTCTTGGCTATTCGTTAAACTGAATTATGGGTGTGGTGAGGGGTGTATTTATAGGCATTTTGAGGTTTGGGAAACTTTGCCCCTCCTGGTAGGAATGTATATCCCATACGTCACTAGCTCATGGACTCTTGCTAATATGAAAGAAATTAATTTATCAGGTAAGTTCTTACATAAATTATGTTTTTGTTCTTCTGGCACCATTTGTACCCTGATATTTCTTGAAATGTTCCTTGTTCCCTCGGCAGAATGACTGGGGGATAAGGGAAGTGGGGGGGAGGTATTTAAGCCTTTGGCTGGGGTGTCTTTGCCGCCTCCTGGTGGCCAGGTTCTTATTTTCCACAAGTAATGAATGAATCCGTGGACTCTCCTCCCCACGATGGAAATGAAATTATCAGGTAAGCATAATTTATATTTCTTCTGTTAAGTGTGATCAGTCCACGGGTCATCATTACTTCTGGGATATTACTCCTCCCCAACAGGAAGTGCAAGAGGATTCACCCAGCAGAGCTGCATATAGCTCCTCCCCTCTACGTCACTCCCAGTCATTCTCTTGCACCCAATGACTAGATAGGATGTGTGAGAGGACTATGGTGATTATACTTAGTTTTATATCTTCAATCAAAAGTTTGTTATTTTAAAATAGCACCGGAGTGTGTTATTACCTCTCTGGCAGAGTTTGAAGAAGAATCTACCAGAGTTTTGCTATGATTTTAGCCGGAGTAGTTAAGATCATATTGCTGTTCTCGGCCATCTGAGGAGTGAGGTAAACTTCAGATCAGGGGACAGCGGGCAGACGAATCTGCATAGAGGTATGTAGCAGTTTTTATTTTCTGACAATGGAATTGATGAGAAAATCCTGCCATACCGATATGTCATGTATGTATACTTTACACTTCAGTATTCTGGGGAATGGTACTTCACTAGAATTACACTGTAAGAAATACATAAAGCTGTTTAATAACTAGAGATTATGTTTAACGTTTTTGCTGGAATGTAAAATCGTTTTCATTTGCTGAGGTACTGTGTGAATAAATGTTTGGGCACTATTTTTCCACTTGGCAGTTGCTTAATCTGTTTTTCTGACAGTTTCTGTTCTCCCTCACTGCTGTGTGTGAGGGGGAGGGGCCGTTTTTTGGCGCTTTTTCTATGCATCAAATATTTCAGTCAGCAACTCATTGTATTCCCTGCATGATCCGGTTCATCTCTACAGAGCTCAGGGGTCTTCAAAACTTATTTTGAGGGAGGTAATTTCTCTCAGCAGAGCTGTGAGAATTATAGTTTGACTGAGATAAAAAACGTTTATTCTGTAATTTGTTTCCTGCTTTCAGAATTTGTTATCTTTGCTAATGGGATTAAACCTTTGCTAAAGTTGTGTTGTTTACAAGGATTGAGGCTATAACTGTTTCAATTTATTAATTTTCAACTGTCATAGATCTTCTGTGCTTCTTAAAGGCACAGTACATTTTAATATTATTCTAATTGAATTGTATTTCCAAGTTGCAAGTTTATTTGCTAGTGTGTTAAACATGTCTGATTCAGAGGATGATACCTGTGTCATTTGTTGCAATGCCAAAGTGGAGCCCAATAGAAATTTATGTACTAACTGTATTGATGCTACTTTAAATAAAAGTCAATCTGTACAAATTGAACAAATTTCACCAAACAACGAGGGGAGAGTTATGCCGACTAACTCGCCTCACGTGTCAGTACCTACATCTCCCGCTCAGAGGGAGGTGCGTGATATTGTAGCGCCGAGTACATCTGGGCGGCCATTACAAATCACATTACAGGATATGGCTACTGTTATGACTGAGGTTATGGCTAAATTACCAGAACTAAGAGGTAAGCGTGATCACTCTGGGGTGAGAACAGAGTGCGCTGATAATATTAGGGCCATGTCAGACACTGCGTCACAGGTGGCAGAACATGAGGACGGAGAACTTCATTCTGTGGGTGACGGTTCTGATCCAAACAGACTGGATTCAGATATTTCAAATTTTAAATTTAAACTGGAAAACCTCCGTGTATTACTAGGGGAGGTGTTAGCGGCTCTGAATGATTGTAACACAGTTGCAATACCAGAGAAAATGTGTAGGTTGGATAAATATTTTGCGGTACCGACGAGTACTGAGGTTTTTCCTATACCTAAGAGACTTACTGAAATTGTTACTAAGGAGTGGGATAGACCCGGTGTGCCGTTCTCACCCCCTCCGATATTTAGAAAAATGTTTCCAATAGACGCCACCACAAGGGACTTATGGCAAACGGTCCCTAAGGTGGAGGGAGCAGTTTCTACCTTAGCTAAGCGTACCACTATCCCGGTGGAGGATAGCTGTGCTTTTTCAGATCCAATGGATAAAAAGTTAGAGGGTTACCTTAAGAAAATGTTTGTTCAACAAGGTTTTATATTGCAACCCCTTGCATGCATTGCGCCGATCACGGCTGCAGCGGCATTCTGGATTGAGTCTCTGGAAGAGAACATTGGTTCAGCTACTCTGGACGACATTACGGACAGGCTTAGAGTCCTTAAACTAGCTAATTCATTCATTTCGGAGGCCGTAGTACATCTTACTAAACTTACGGCGAAGAATTCAGGATTCGCCATTCAGGCACGCAGGGCGCTGTGGCTAAAATTCTGGTCAGCTGATGTTACTTCTAAGTCTAAATTGCTTAATATACCTTTCAAAGGGCAGACCTTATTCGGGCCCGGGTTGAAAGAGATTATCGCTGACATTACAGGAGGTAAAGGCCATGCCCTGCCTCAGGACAAAGCCAAGACTAGACAGTCTAATTTTCGTTCCTTTCGTAATTTCAAAGCAGGAGCAGCATCAACTTCCTCTGCACCAAAACAGGAAGGAGCTGTTGCTCGCTACAGACAAGGCTGGAAACCTAACCAGTCCTGGAACAAGGGCAAGCAGACTAGGAAACCTGCTGCTGCCCCTAAAACAGCATGAATTGAGGGCCCCCGATCCGGGATCGGATCTAGTGGGGGGCAGACTTTCTCTCTTCGCCCAGGCTTGGGCAAGAGATGTTCAGGATCCCTGGGCGCTAGAGATAATATCTCAGGGATACCTTCTGGACTTCAAATACTCTCCTCCAAGAGAGAGATTTCATCTGTCAAGATTGTCAACAATCCAGACAAAGAAAGAGGCGTTTCTACGCTGCGTACAAGAACTCTTGTTAATGGGAGTAATCCATCCAGTTCCACGATCGGAACAGGGACAGGGGTTTTACTCAAATCTGTTTGTGGTTCCCAAAAAAGAGGGAACTTTCAGACCAATCCTGGACTTAAAGATCCTAAACAAATTCCTAAGAGTTCCATCGTTCAAGATGGAGACTATTCGGACAATTTTACCTATGATCCAAGAGGGTCAATACATGACCACTGTAGATTTAAAAGATGCTTACCTTCACATACCGATTCACAAAGATCATTATCGGTACCTAAGGTTTGCCTTCCTAGACAGGCATTACCAGTTTGTGGCTCTTCCATTCGGATTGGCTACAGCTCCAAGAATCTTCACAAAGGTTCTGGGTGCTCTTCTGGCGGTACTAAGACCGCGGGGAATCTCGGTAGCTCCATACCTAGACGACATTCTGATACAAGCTTCAAGCTTTCAAACTGCCAAGTCTCATACAGAGTTAGTGCTGGCATTTCTAAGGTCACATGGATGGAAGGTGAACGAAAAGAAAAGTTCACTCGTTCCACTCACAAGAGTTCCCTTCCTGGGGACTCTTATAGATTCTGTAGAAATGAAGATTTACCTGACAGAGGACAGGTTAACAAGACTTCAAAGTGCTTGCCGCGCCCTTCATTCCATTCAACACCCGTCAGTGGCTCAATGCATGGAGGTAATCGGCTTAATGGTAGCGGCAATGGACATAGTACCCTTTGCACGCTTACACCTCAGACCACTGCAACTGTGCATGCTAAGTCAGTGGAATGGGGATTACTCAGACTTATCCCCTTCTCTGAATCTGGATCAAGAGACCAGAAATTCTCTTCTATGGTGGCTTTCTCGGCCACATCTGTCCAGGGGGATGCCATTCAGCAGACCAGACTGGACAATTGTAACAACAGACGCCAGCCTTCTAGGTTGGGGTGCCGTCTGGAATTCTCTGAAGGCTCAGGGACAATGGAGTCAGGAGGAGAGTCTCCTGCCAATAAACATTCTGGAATTGAGAGCAGTTCTCAATGCCCTCCTGGCTTGGCCCCAGTTGACAACTCGGGGGTTCATCAGGTTTCAGTCGGACAACATCACGACTGTAGCTTACATCAACCATCAGGGAGGGACAAGAAGCTCCCTAGCTATGATGGAAGTATCAAAGATAATTTGCTGGGCAGAGTCTCACTCTTACCAACTGTCAGCAATCCACATCCCGGGAGTGGAGAACTGGGAGGCGGATTTCTTAAGTCATCAGACTTTTCATCCGGGGGAGTGGGAACTTCATCCGGAGGTCTTTGCCCAAATACTTCGACGTTGGGGCAAACCAGAGATAGATCTCATGGCGTCTCGACAGAACGCCAAGCTTCCTCGTTACGGGTCCAGATCCAGGGATCCAGGAGCAGTCCTGATAGATGCTCTGACAGCACCTTGGGACTTCAGGATGGCTTACGTGTTTCCACCCTTCCCGTTGCTTCCTCGATTGATTGCCAGAATCAAACAAGAGAGAGCATCAGTGATTCTAATAGCACCTGCGTGGCCACGCAGGACTTGGTATGCAGACCTGGTGGACATGTCATCCTGTCCACCTTGGTCTCTACCTCTGAAACAGGACCTTCTGATACAGGGTCCCTTCAAACATCAAAATCTAACTTCTCTGAAGCTGACTGCTTGGAAATTGAACGCTTGATTTTATCAAGACGTGGATTTTCTGAGTCAGTTATTGATACCTTAATACAGGCTAGGAAACCTGTTACCAGAAAGATTTACCATAAGATATGGCGTAAATACCTATATTGGTGTGAATCCAAAGGTTACTCTTGGAGTAAGGTTAGGATTCCTAGGATATTGTCTTTTCTACAAGAAGGTTTAGAAAAGGGTTTATCTGCTAGTTCATTAAAGGGACAGATCTCAGCTCTGTCCATTCTGTTACACAAACGTCTGTCAGAAGTTCCTGACGTCCAGGCTTTTTGTCAGGCTTTGGCCAGAATTAAGCCTGTGTTTAAAACTGTTGCTCCACCATGGAGTTTAAACCTTGTTCTTAATGTTTTACAGGGCGTTCCGTTTGAACCCCTTCATTCCATTGATATAAATTTGTTATCTTGGAAAGTTCTATTTTTAATGGCTATTTCCTCGGCTCGAAGAGTCTCTGAATTATCAGCCTTACATTGTGATTCTCCTTATTTGATTTTTCATTCGGATAAGGTAGTCCTGCGTACTAAACCTGGGTTCTTACCTAAGGTAGTTACTAACAGGAATATCAATCAAGAGATTGTTGTTCCTTCTTTATGCCCAAATCCTTCTTCAAAGAAGGAACGTCTACTGCACAACCTGGATGTAGTCCGTGCTCTAAAATTTTACTTACAGGCAACTAAGGAATTTCGAGAAACGTCTTCTCTGTTTGTCATTTACTCTGGGCAGAGGAGAGGTCAAAAAGCTTCCGCTACCTCTCTTTCTTTTTGGCTTCGTAGCATAATTCGTTTAGCTTCTGAGACTGCTGGACAGCAGCCTCCTGAAAGAATTACAGCTCATTCTACTAGAGCTGTGGCTTCCACTTGGGCCTTCAAGAATGAGGCCTCTGTTGAACAGATTTGCAAGGCTGCAACTTGGTCTTCGCTTCATACTTTTTCCAAATTTTACAAATTTGACACTTTTGCTTCATCGGAGGCTATTTTTGGGAGAAAGGTTCTTCAGGCAGTGGTTCCTTCTGTATAAAGAGCCTGCCTATCCCTCCCGTCATCCGTGTACTTTTGCTTTGGTATTGGTATCCCAGAAGTAATGATGACCCGTGGACTGATCACACTTAACAGAAGAAAACATAATTTATGCTTACCTGATAAATTCCTTTCTTCTGTAGTGTGATCAGTCCACGGCCCGCCCTGTTTTTAAGGCAGGTAAATATTTTTTAATTTATACTCCAGTCACCACTTCACCCTTGGCTTTTCCTTTCTCGTTGGTCCTTGGTCGAATGACTGGGAGTGACGTAGAGGGGAGGAGCTATATGCAGCTCTGCTGGGTGAATCCTCTTGCACTTCCTGTTGGGGAGGAGTAATATCCCAGAAGTAATGATGACCCGTGGACTGATCACACTACAGAAGAAAGGAATTTATCAGGTAAGCATAAATTATGTTTTTTACCTCTGTGATTACCTTATATCTAAGCCTCTGCAGACTGCCCCCTTACCTCAGTGCCTTTGACAGACATTCAGTTTAGCCAAGTGCAGACTCCTAAATAACTCCACGAGAGTGAGCACAATGTTATCTATATGGCACACACGAACTAGTACTGTCTAACTGTGAAAAACTTTCAAAATGTTCAGAGCTAAGAGGCGGTTTTCAACGGTTTAGAAATAAGTTTAAATCTACCTAGGTTTAGCTTTTGAAAAATACCACCAAGGGAACAAAGCACATTTTATGATAAAAGTCAATTGGAAAATTGTTTAAAATTTCATGCCCTATAAATTTCATGCCCTATCTGAATCATGAAAGTTTAATTTTGATTTTACTGTCCCTTTAATGCTCATTTTACTAGGTCAGTTGCCACTTCTTGGGCTTTCAAGAATGAGGCTTCAGTTGATCAGATTTGTAAGGCAGCTACTTTGGTGGTCTTTGCATACTTTTACAAAATTCTACTATTTTGATTTTTTTTTACTTCTTCAGAAGCAGCCTTTGGTAGGAAGGTTCTTTTGCCTGTTTGATTTATTTTAAGGGCATTAAAAAAAGAAAGAAATGTATTTTGGTTGTAGATTTAATATCTCAGAGAAATAAGTTTGTTTTTTTAAATTGCTCCCTTTATGTTATTACTTGTGGCCTCCATAGCTTGGGTATTAGTTCCCAGCACCACCTGCATGAAAAGAAACATAATATATGCTTACCTGATTAATTTCTTTCATGGTGGTGAGAGTCCACAATCATCCTTATGTTTTTTTGGGATTCATTTTTTTCTTTAGCACATCCTTTTCCCCTGCTTCTTTTATCGCTCTTATTCCTTTTTCTTACCTAACTTTGCTTGGCTATACGTTAGACTGAGGTATGTGTGAGATAGGAGGGATTTTATAGGGCTCTTGGGGTTTGGGAATCTTTGCCTCCTCCTAGTGGTAGAGAAGAGTAATTCCCAGGAGTAATGAATCGTGAACTCTCACCACCATGAAAAAAATAGATTTTTCAGGTAAGCATAAATTATGTTATAATTAGAAAAGGATAAGATTGCATAAATCTAAATGATTATGCAATCTAAAATCAGTGGCGCTAAAACAAAATTTTAACTTAATATAAACTAAATAACTGAGTTAATGTGCAAATAGTGTTCTTATAGATACTTTAAAAAATATATATGTTATGTTTATAAATACTTAAAAATAAATTCAATATGTATAGTTGATATTAGTATAAGGATACTTGGAAATCCCCACAGATAGTTATAATATCAAAATTCATAGACAGGATCTATTCTAAATCTCAGAATGTTATTTAGCACGGTTCAGAATAATTTAATATTTCATACAGAACACATCAGTGATCACTTAAAACAATTCATAAATCACATATAAAAAAACACACGTTAAAATCCTTATTTAAAAAACATAAGCAATGCAATTGACATAAACATAAAAATAAAAAATGCTTACTTGTGTTGTGTTTGTCTTCCCTGTACTGATGTTCATATCATCTGTTTGTTGTAAAACTTATTTCTCAATAAAGCTCTTTTAAAAATTAAAAATAAAAATAAAAAATGCACTTTAAAAACCACACTGTGAAAAACAATCACAAGATTGGCAAACAAAGATTTGAATTTGTTATACAAGTCCGGTCTCCATATAGGAGATATTCCTTTGGGTGTAAACTGAGGGTGTAGTACGCAATAAACAGTATGTGCTATGTAAATAACAGTCTTTTTGGAAATAAAGTCTTTCGATTTTTATGAGACTCCAATATCCCACGGCACAAAGGACAACAGCACAAAAAGTAAACTTCCTGTTGGACAAATGAGACAAGCGATCCTTGTCACAAGCAAATCAAATCCAAATGTATAGTGTTATATATTTACTTACACTGGAAAAGGTTTGCGAATCTCGCGTAGTGTGAGGGCTTTCTGGCTAATGTATGCTGCTTCTCTTTAGCAGCTCCAAGGTTCAGCACCGCTGTTACAGCATCCGTCCTCTCTTTAGAGATAACGGGAACCGGCAAACAATTCTCAGTGTCTACTGTTTCAACAGCTGAGATCTAGGTATGGGTCCTCAGAGGGAACAAAAAGAGCAATGTGTTTTGGCTATTACGCCTTTGTCAAGCTCATATCTTGCGGTACAGTCCTATGCCTTATATAGGGCGATTTAATTGATATTTAAATTTGTATTAGTGTGGACATAAGGGTGTTATTGCTTATATAACAGGGTTCTTGGACTTGTTCTATATAAATTCTTTTTATAAGGATCAATTATTAACCTTTATTAATTCTTGACCTTTATTAATTCAGTGTCTTAGATATTAACAGAGGCATAGGATTTATGTAAAAGGACACATTTTAAAATGATCAACTTAAAGCACAATGACCTATAAGTGAAAACACCAAATAATTACTATAGATGAATATAGATCATCACAGAAATATCATAGATATGTATAAGATTATTTTTTTCCTTAAGAATGCCTTCTTTTTAAAGGTACAGTCTCATTATTAATTAAATTCATATGATTTACTTGAAAAGGGATTGTATTTAAAATATTAAAAATATTAAATAGAAGAGTAAAAGATTAAGAGATAACAATAATTAATGTTAATTATCTTTCTTTTAAAAAAAAAATTAAAAACTTTTTTTTTTTTATTAAAATAATTAGTGGAAAAGCATTCTTAAAACAAAAATTATAATTGATTTAAAGCTATAATATTTATGAGGTATATTGGTAAAAAAAATCCTTCCTAAAGATGATATATTAATTTATAATAAGAGTAATGATATTTACTTGGGAGTATTTAATTCATATCAGAGCAATTGTGGTCTTGGGATTTATCATAATAATAGTAGAAAGAATTCTGTTGGAGCTAGGATAGATTTTAAGGTAGGCCAATCATTTTAAGGATCAACTCTATAACTTCAAATATATCAGAGTATATTGATATGTATTTACAAAAGTATGTAAATAATTTACCCTCATATCTAAAAGACACGACTGAGGTATTAAAACTATTAGAGAATGAAAAATGGGAGAGCAATTTTTGGATTGCAACTTGCGATGTAACTTCGCTCTATACTTGCATCTCCCATAAAGATGGTCTAGAAGTGGTACAATATTTTTTAAACAATGATACCATGAAACCTTTGCAAAAATCTTTTTTAATGGAAGGTATTAAGTTTATGTTAACTCACAATTATTTTAGCTATAATGGAGAATTCTATATACAGAATTGTGGGACAGCAATGGGGACCAGGTTTGCCCCAAGTTATGCTAATCTCTTCATGGGATTATGGGAGAAAGAGTTTTTGGCAAATAGCAAACTTGCGGCAAACCTGGTCCTCTACAGAAGGTATATAGATGATATACTACTAATATGGAAGGGAAGTCAGTTGGAATTTGAACAATTCCTGACAGAGATGAATGACAATAACAAGAACCTAAAATTTACCAGTGATATCAGTAATGAGAAAATTAGTTTTTTAGACTTAGAAATTTACTTCTCGAATAACACTATAAATACTAAAACACATTTCCAAACTGTCGACGCAAATAACTACATACATCAGACAAGTTGCCATCACCAAAAATGGGTGCAGGATGAAAAATATATATATGACACAAAATTGATATATTAAATACATTATTGCACAAAAACACTCCAAACTAAAAACTAATTTATCTAAAATTCCTTGTCAACCGGGATGTCCAGGCTGAGAGGCTTAACAATGTACCACTACGCCATAGAGGCTTACATCAATATGCTTATATAAAGGTTGTATATGGAAGTTATATGTGGAAAAAACTTTTGTACAGCAAACCTTCTACCTCATAGAAGTAATTCAAAATCAATAGAAGGGGGGCCTTATAACATCCAAAACTCAAGATTAACAAAAATTGGTAAATAGTAATAATCATAAACTAGAGCTATGATATGAGTCTATAAAAGAAATGTGCGGTGGTTTAATTCCTATAAAATTGACTTCTTAATTCTCCAAATTCCCATTCAAGGTCTATTATATATAATACTCAAATAAGGGAAAATCAATTTATAAAAATATTTTTACATCACATCCAGTGATGAATGGTGAATGAATTTTTTGGGCCCCAAATAATGAATTGGATTTTAAATTTGACAAGGAATTTTAGATAAATTAGTTTTTAGTTTGGAGTGTTTTTGTGCAATAAAGTATTTAATATATCAATTTTGTGTCATATATATATTTTTCATCCTGCACCCGTGTATTATAAGCTCACAATTAAATTGATTGATCTGTAAGGTGATAGGATCACATTAAAATTAGGACATATTTAAATTTATAACAGAGAGTTATTTTTATGAACCCACAGCTTCATAGCGCCATCTAAACCAAAAAACCTTTTATCTTTGATATATAACTACCTAGGAAGGAGGTAGTAAAATTAGATTGGCTAGTTGGGAAAGTCTAGCGCTTTACATCACAGTCATTGTGTAATCACCAAAAATGGAAAAGAAACATCCCTAAAGGACAGTTGTTGCGTATTAGAAAGAATTGAAGTGATGAAATATTAGGGGATCTATTACCTAAATATCTGAATATGGTCTACAAAAAATCGCAAAACTTAAAATCTATCCTAGCTCCAACAGAATTAAAGAAGAAAGAAAGAAATAGGGACCAAGACCTTTCAGGCAAAAATATAAAAGGCTTTTTTCCTTGCCTTACATGCAAAGCCTGTAAACACGCAGAAAAAAGAAAATAAATAATATCAAATATTACAGGGAAAATCTATAAAATTACATAGCAAATTAGATGTTCAGATAAAAACATTGTCTATCTCCTAGAATGTAAATGTGGCCTACAATATATAGGAGAATCAGAAAGGCCCCTTAGGAATAGAATTAGGGAGCATATCCTCTCAATAGAGAATCATAATAAGGAAAGATATCAAGAACTCCCTATACCGAAACATTTTGTTGAGTGCAATAAAGCCAATACTAAACATCTAAAATATATAGGCATTTCAAAAGTCAAAAACAATTGGAGAGGATTAAATATACATAAAAATGTATTAAAATTAGAAACTAAATGGATTTTTGAAATGCAGACCCTAACCCCTAAAGGGCTAAATCAAGAATTTGATTTAGGTTGTTTCCTTTCAGAATAGAAATTATTTATAAATTACCATTTGTATAAAATTAAGTTTAAATAAATAATACCCGAAACAATTCGGTTAGAGTGCCTCAATGAGTGAGATAATTGAGTCTTCAGGAGCAAGATGAACGGGTAGAGATGAGGGGGGGAAGAGATAGGGATTTGATCATGATTGAGATTGAGTCAGGCTAGATGGAAAGCGGAATTAACACACCATTATATTTTGGAATGTTACTGAAAGGTCAATGAACCAAAATTACTCTTGTCTTGTGTGGAAAACTCACAAATTCAATTACTTGAAGGCTGCAATGTTATTGTATTTGTATTTTTTGTTTTTATGTTTCTAACTGTTATTTAAGATGCTGTATGTAATAACATTCAAAAGTCAATAAAAATGATTTACAGTTAAATAAATAATACCCCCTTCTATGATACCCTTGTCTTTCTACTATTATTATGATAAATCCCAAGACCACAATTGCTCTGATATGAATTAAATACCCCCAAGTAAATATCATTACTCTTATTGTAAATTAATATATCATCTTTAGGAAGGATTTTTTACCAATATAGCTCTAAATCAATTATAATTTTTGTTTTAAGAATGCTTTTCCACTAATTATTAAAAAAAAAATTAAAAAAAGTTTTTTTATTTTTTTTTAAAAGAAAGATAACTAACAACATTAATTATTGTTCTCTCTTAATCTTTTACTCTTCTATTTAATATTTTAAATACAACAATCCCTTTTTTTTTTTTTAAATATTTTATTTTTATTGAGGCAAATAAAAAATAGACAGTTTTGCTCGTAAAGCAAACATTCACAAATATAACAGTAAATTGCTGATTACAATCTGCGGGATACATTGTTCAAGGAGCAAACCCATACTTCCCTCTTTATTGCCCCCCTCGACAATCAAGATAGCATTGGCCACTTTTGGGCCCCAATGAAACCTTCTAAGCTAGGGGCTTTAGATACTATACGTTCGCCCACCGATGTCACAAGGATCGTGGGTGAGTCCAGGAAAGTAATACTGCAATAAGGGGGGGGGGGCATATGGGTGCAAGGAATAAAAGTTCACTATAGTAAGGCTCAGAGTACAACAGTAGTACTCCGAGCAGGGCAGAGACTGCTTAACTCTGCCAAAAATACAGAGGTCGGAGAAGGGAAAGGGTGCATAGAACACTATGGGTGTGTATGTACGTCGTCTCGTTTCCACATTAGACATATTCTATTACAATTTTTATCACTAGGTTTTCATGAGCACAGATCTATTATAAACTAGAGCAATTTCAGTGTTATTAACTCAAAGCCTATATCTCAATCATCAGACATTGAAGTGTATTGATCTACCTATCACAAACCCCAGGGGATCTACATCTCACTCATTAGCATTTTAGATAGGCTACTATATCACCATAGGAGCTTAATAAGCCCCCAGGCTACATTTACGGACATAAATCCCCCAGAAACTACAGCAGACTAGTGTTCAAATATAAGTAGCCTTGTTCTACTATCCTATATATATGACAAAAAAAAAAACCAGGGATGAGCTGTTTGATATGGATCAAGTGAGTGTCTCATGAACCAACCCCTCTCCCACATGTAACTTAAATGGTAATAATCACACATACAATGGTATAGATTAGGGTGCAGCAGCGAGGGGCCACTGTGGTTGATCTAAATATCATCAATTTGCATTATAAATAGTCTGTCATACCCAACACATGTAAAATATGCCATCAGACAATAAAGTCGTCATGAAACAGGGGGAAAGAGGATGTTCAGTGAATTGTTTAAGACTGCACAATGAGTTTGAGTAATACATAGTTAAAGGAGCTGCTGCTCAGTACACTGGGGTAGTCAAATCCACAAAAGGGTGTATCTCACAGGTCCTCACAAGATTCACATTTCTAACCCACTCTGACTTTCTCCATTTGCGCAACACAATTGACATTAAAACCTCTTTTTGCAGTTGGAGCCCGAATACCGTTCCGTCTGCAAACCAGATCAGCGAGGTACAGCCGACACAGGTAATCCAACCTCCCTGAAGGCGCAGAGGTAAGTGATCCCCGAAACCTTCTCTGACTCAAAGGTGACCCGGGGCTTCCCCTGACCTGATCGTCGTGTGATTCTGGGATGGTCCAATTGCTTAGTGGACCTTTTTCCTGTTAAAGCTTCAGCTTCCCTACATTGCAGGGGAGTCCCTTTTGTGTACACTCCGCCTCTCAGCTACATCCACAATGTCCGGCAAGGTAATCTCGGTAGAACGTGGGGTTGCATTTATAGTGCCGCAGCTCTTATCTTTTATGCCTTCTGGAAGGTTGCGACTCTGAATGATTGCCTCTACAGGGAGTGCAGAATTATTAGGCAAATGAGTATTTTGACCACATCATCCTCTTTATGCATGTTGTCTTACTCCAAGCTGTATAGGCTCGAAAGCCTACTACCAATTAAGCATATTAGGTGATGTGCATCTCTGTAATGAGAAGGGGTGTGGTCTAATGACATCAACACCCTATATCAGGTGTGCATAATTATTAGGCAACTTCCTTTCCTTTGGCAAAATGGGTCAAAAGAAGTACTTGACAGGCTCAGAAAAGTCAAAAATAGTGAGATGTCTTGCAGAGGGATGCAGCACTCTTAAAATTGCAAAGCTTCTGAAGCGTGATCATCGAACAATCAAGCGTTTCATTCAAAATAGTCAACAGGGTCGCAAGAAGCGTGTGGAAAAACCAAGGCGCAAAATAACTGCCCATGAACTGAGAAAAGTCAAGCGTGCAGCTGCCAAGATGCCACTTGCCACCAGTTTGGCCATATTTCAGAGCTGCAACATCACTGGAGTGCCCAAAAGCACAAGGTGTGCAATACTCAGAGACATGGCCAAGGTAAGAAAGGCTGAAAGACTACCACCACTGAACAAGACACACAAGCTGAAACGTCAAGACTGGGCCAAGAAATATCTCAAGACTGATTTTTCTAAGGTTTTATGGACTGATGAAATGAGAGTGAGTCTTGATGGGCCAGATGGATGGGCCCGTGGCTGGATTGGTAAAGGGCAGAGAGCTCCAGTCTGACTCAGACGCCAGCAAGGTGGAGGTGGAGTACTGGTTTGGGCTGGTATCATCAAAGATGAGCTTGTGGGGCCTTTTCGGGTTGAGGATGGAGTCAAGCTCAACTCCCAGTCCTACTGCCAGTTTCTGGAAGACACCTTATTCAAGCAGTGGTACAGGAAGAAGTCTGCATCCTTCAAGAGAAACATGATTTTCATGCAGGACAATGCTCCATCACACGCGTCCAAGTACTCCACAGCGTGGCTGGCAAGAAAGGGTATAAAAGAAGAAAATCTAATGACATGGCCACCTGATCTGAACCCCATTGAGAACCTGTGGTCCATCATCAAATGTGAGATTTACAAGGAGGGAAAACAGTACACCTCTCTAAACAGTGTCTGGGAGGCTGTGGTTGCTGCTGCACGCAATGTTGATGGCGAACAGATCAAAACAGTGACAGAATCCATGGATGGCAGGCTTTTGAGTGTTCTTGCAAAGAAAGGTGGCTATATTGGTCACTGATTTGTTTTTGTTTTGTTTTTGAATGTCAGAAATGTATATTTGTGAATGTTGAGATGTTATATTGGTTTCACTGGTAAAAATAAATAATTGAAATGGGTATATATTTGTTTTTTGTTAAGTTGCCTAATAATTATGCACAGTAATAGTCACCTGCACACACAGATATCCCCCTAAAATAGCTATAACTAAAAACAAACTAAAAACTACTTCCAAAACTATTCAGCTTTGATATTAATGAGTTTTTTGGGTTCATTGAGAACATGGTTGTTGTTCAATAATAAAATTAATCCTCAAAAATACAACTTGCCTAATAATTCTGCACTCCCTGTATGCGCTCCTCTAGTCTGCCATAATGATCCTTTAATAATTTCTCTAAAGTTCCCCACGTCACTCCGGGGACCCGATCCATTACTATTAGGTAGGATGGGAATTAGTCTGTGGTAGGATGCTACTGAAGTATGTGGTAGGAGCTTTCCCATAATACTCTGTATGCGGCTCCTTAACCCAGGCAGCCGGGGGGGGGAGCGCCAAGTTCATGTAAGTAGGCCGCAGCCCTCCAAGTTTAGAAATAATGGCTTTAACATGGCTTAAAGTAGGTTTTCTCAGCTCGCCCTGAGCTCATGCAATTTTTAATAAGAGTTCTTGCTGTAGATGAAATCCTCAGATACCAGAATTCAATGGATTGTTAGTCAATTCTTGACGAGCTGCTGAATATGCGTCTTTCTGTGGCTGCTGTTTGGCCACGCCCCCTCACAACAATCCCTTTTCAAGTAAATCATATGAATTTAATTAATAATGAGACTGTACCTTTAAAAAGAAGGCATTCTTAAGGAAAAAAATAATCTTATACATATCTATGATATTTCTGTGATGATCTATATTCATCTATAGTAATTCTTTGATGTTTTCACTTATTATAGGTCATTGTGCTTTAAGTTGATCGTTATAAAATGTGCCCATTTACATAAAAATCGGATTGCTATGTAATGTGTTTCCAAATATGCAATTTAGATTGTTAGCGGTCCCAATCCTATGCCTTTGTTAATATCTAAAACACTGAATTAATAAAGGTCAAGAATTAATAAAGGTTAATAATTGATCCTTATAAAAAGAATTTATATATAACAAGTCCAAGAACCCTGTTATATAAGCAATAACAATAAAACCCTTATGTCCACACTAATACAAATTTAAATATCAATTAAATCCCCCTATATAAGGCATAGGACTGCACAGCAAGATATGAGCTTGACAAAGGAGTAATAGCCGAAACGCGTTGCTCTTTTTGGTCCCTCTGAAGACCCATACCTAGATCTCAGCTGTTGAAACAGACGCTGAGAATTGTTTGCCGGTTCCCATTATCTCTTAAGAGAGGAATGATGCTGTAACAGCGGTGCTGAACCTTGGAGCTGCTAAAGAGAAGCAGCATACATTAGCCAGAAAGCCCTCACACTACGGGAGATTCGCAAAGCTTTTCCGGTGTAAGTAAATATATAACACCATACATTTGGATTTGATTTGCTTGTAACAAGGATCTCTTGTCTCTCATTTGTCCAACAGGAAGTTTGCTTTTGTGCTGTTGTCCTTTGTGCTGTGGGATATTGGAGTCTCATAAAAACCAAAATACTTTATTTCCAAAAAGACTCTGTTATTTACATAGCACATACTGTTTATTGCGTACTACACCCTCAGTTTACCCAAAGGAATATCTCCTATATGGAGACCGGACTTGTGTAACAAATTCAAATCTTTGTTTGCCAATCTTGTGATTGTTTTTCACAGTGTGTTTTTTAAAGTGCATTTTTTATTTTTATGTTTATGTCAATTGCATTGCTTATGTTTTTTAAATAAGGATTTTTATGTGTGTTTTTATATGTGATTTATGAATTGTTTTAAGTGATCACTGATGTGTTTTGTATGAAATATTAAATTATTCTGAACCGTGCTAAATAACATTCTGAGATTTAGAATAGATCCTGTCTATGAATTTTTATATTTTAATTATCTGTTGGGATTTACAAGTATCCTTATACTAATATCAACTATACATATTGAATTTATTTTTAAGTATTTATAAACACAACATATATATTTTTTAAAGTATCTATAAGAACACTATTTGCACATTAACTCAGTCATTTAGTTTATATTAAGTTAAAATTTTGTTTTAGCGCCACTGATTTTAGATTGCATAATCTTTTAGATTTATGCACTCTTATCCTTTTCTAATTGTTTTCTAAAGGTGTATCTGGAGAAATCACCTGTATTTAGTGGCATTATAAACTAGCCTATATGCTAGCGCAGTCTTTTCTTTCTTTTCCAAGATAAATTATGTTATACACACACACACACACGGAGGCTCTCAACACATGTAAAAGTCAAAGACTTAAGGTTTAGCCTTAAAAAGCAGACATTTTATAAATTCCATTTATTGGGGAAACCAATACAATTAAAGGGACATGAAACACACATTTCTTTCATGTAATTAGCAAGAGTCCATGAGCTAGTGACGTATGGGATATACATTCCTACCAGGAGGGGCAAAGTTTCCCAAACCTCAAAATGCCTATAAATACACCCCTCACCACACCCACAAATCAGTTTTACAAACTTTGCCTCCTATGGAGGTGGTGAAGTAAGTTTGTGCTAGATTCTACGTTGATATGCACTCCGCAGCAGGTTGGAGCCCGGTTTTCCTCTCAGCGTGCAGTGAATGTCAGAGGGATGTGAAGAGAGTATTGCCTATTTGAATTCAATGATCTCCTTCTACGGGGTCTATTTCATAGGTTCTCTGTTATCGGTCGTAGAGATTCATCTCTTACCTCCCTTTTCAGATCGACGATATACTCTTATATATACCATTACCGCTGCTGATTCTCGTTTCAGTACTGGTTTGGCTTTCTACTTCATGTAGATGAGTGTCCTGGGGTAAGTAAGTCTTATTTTTGTGACACTCTAAGCTATGGTTGGGCACTTTTATATAAAGTTCTAAATTATATGTGTTTAAACATGTATTTGCCTTGACTCAGGATGTTCAACGTTCCTTATTTCAGACAGTCAGTTTCATATTTGGGATAATGCATATGAATAAATAATTTTTTTCTTACCTTAAAATTTGACTTTTTCCCTGTGGACTGTTAGGCTCGCGGGGGCTGAAAATGCTTCATTTTATTGCGTCATTCTTGGCGCGGACTTTTTTGGCGCAAAATTTTTTTTCTTTGTTTCCGGCATCATACGTGTCGCCGGAAGTTGCGTCATTTTGACGTTTTTTGCGCCAAAAGTGTTGGCGTTACCGGATGTGGCGTCATTTTTTACTATGGGCGTCACTATTGTCTCCACATTATTTAAGTCTCATTGTTTGCTTCTGGTTGCTAGAAGCTTGTTCACTGGCATTTTTTCCCATTCCTGAAACTGTCATTTAAGGAATTTGATCAATTTTGGTTTATATGTTGTTTTTTCTATTACATATTGCAAGATGTCCCAGATTGACCCTTGAGTCAGAAGATACTTCTGGAAAATCGCTGCCTGGTGCTGGATCTACCAAAGTTAAGTGTATTTGCTGTAAACTTGTGGTATCTGTTCCTCCAGCTGTTGTTTGTAATGAATGTCATGACAAACTTGTTAGTGCAGATATTTCCTTTAGTAATGTTACATTACCTGTTGTTGTTCCATCAACATCTAATGCTCAGAGTGTTCCTGTTAACATAAGAGATTTTGTTTCTAAATCCATTAAGAAGGCTATGTCTGTTATTCCTCCTTCTAGTAAACGTAAAAGGTCCTTTAAAACTTCTCATTTTTCAGATGAATTTTTAAATGAACATCATCATTCTGATTCTGATAATGATTCCTCTGGTTCAGAGGATTCTGTTTCAGAGGTTGATGCTGATAAATCTTCATATTTGTTCAAAATGGAATTTATTCTTTCTTTACTTAAAGAGGTCTTAATTGCATTAGAAATAGAGGATTCTGGTCCTCTTGATACTAAATCTAAATGTTTAAATAAGGTTTTTAAATCTCCTGTAGTTATTCCAGAAGTCTTTCCTGTCCCTGATGCTATTTCTGAAGTAATCTCCAAGGAATGGAATAATTTGGGTAATTCATTTACTCCTTCTAAACATTTTAAGCAATTATATCCTGTGCCATCTGACAGATTAGAGTTTTGGGACAAAATCCCTAAAGTTGATGGGGCTATCTCTACTCTTGCTAAACGTACTACTATTCCTACGGCAGATAGTACTTCCTTTAAAGATCCTTTAGATAGGAAAATTGAATCCTTTCTAAGAAAAGCTTACTTATGTTCAGGTAATCTTCTTAGACCTGCTATATCTTTAGCGGATGTTGCTGCAGCTTCAACTTTTTGGTTAGAAGCTTTAGCGCAACAAGTAACAGATCATAATTCTCATAGCATTGTTAATCTTCTTCAACATGCTAATAATTTTATTTGTGATGCCATCTTTGATATCATTAGGGTTGATGTCAGGTATATGTCTCTAGCTATTTTAGCTAGAAGAGCTTTATGGGTTAAAACTTGGAATGCTGATATGTCTTCTAAGTCAACTTTGCTTTCCCTTTCTTTCCAGGGTAATAAATTATTTGGTTCACAGTTGGATTCTATTATCTCAACTGTTACTGGAGGAAAAGGAACTTTTTTACCACAGGATAAAAAATCTAAAGGTAAATTTAGGTCTAATAATCGTTTTCGTTCATTACGTCACAATAAGGAACAAAAGCCTGATCCTTCACCCTCGGGAGCGGTATCAGTTTGGAAACCATCTCCAGTCTGGAATAAATCCAAGCCTTTTAGAAAACCAAAGCCAGCTCCCAAGTCCACATGAAGGTGCGGCCCTCGTTCCAGCTCAGCTGGTAGGGGGAAGATTACGATTTTTCAAAGAAATTTGGATCAATTAAATTCACAATCTTTGGATTCAGAACATTGTTTCAGAAGGGTACAGAATTGGCTTCAAGATAAGGCCTCCTGCAAGAAGATTTTTTCTTTCCCGTGTCCCAGTAAATCCAGCGAAGGCTCAAGCATTTCTGAAATGTGTTTCAGATCTAGAGTTGGCTGGAGTAATTTTACCAGTTCCAGTTCTGGAACAAGGGCTGGGGTTTTACTCAAATCTCTTCATTGTACCAAAGAAGGAGAATTCCTTCAGACCAGTTCTGGATTTAAAAATATTGAATCGTTATGTAAGGATACCAACATTCAAAATGGTAACTATAAGGACTATCCTGCCTTTTGTTCAGCAAGGGCATTATATGTCCACAATAGATTTACAGGATGCATATCTGCATATTCGATTCATCCAGATCACTATCAGTTTCTGAGATTCTCTTTTCTAGACAAGCATTACCAGTTTGTGGCTCTGCCGTTTGGCCTAGCAACAGCTCCAAGGATTTTTACAAAGGTTCTCGGTGCCCTTCTATCTGTAATCAGAGAACAGGGTATTGTGGTATTTCCTTATTTGGACGATATCTTGGTACTTGCTCAGTCTTCACTTTTATCAGAATCTCATACGAATCAACTTGTATTGTTTCTTCGAGAACATGGTTGGAGGATCAATTTACCAAAGAGTTCGTTGATTCCTCAGACAAGGGTAACCTTTTTAGGTTTCCAGATAGATTCAGTGTCCATGACTCTGTCGCTGACAGAAAAAAGACGCCTGAAATTGGTTTCAGCTTGTCGAAACCTTCAGTCTCAATCATTCCCTTCCGGTAGCCTTATGCATGGAAATTCTAGGTCTTATGACTGCTGCATCGGACGCGATCCTCTTTGCTCGTTTTCACATGCGACCTCTTCAGCTTTGTATGCTGAACCAGTGGTGCAGGGATTACACAAAGATATCTCAATTGATATCTTTAAAACCGATTGTACGACACTCTCTGACGTGGTGGACAGATCACCATCGTTTAGTTCAGGGGGCTTCTTTTGTTCTTCCGACCTGGACTGTGATTTCAACAGATGCAAGTCTGACAGGTTAGGGAGCTGTTTGGGGGTCTCTGACAGCACAAGGGGTTTGGGAATCTCAGGAGGTGAGATTACCAATCAATATTTTGGAACTCCGTGCAATTTTCAGAGCTCTTCAGTCATGGCCTCTTCTAAAGAGAGAATCGTTCATTTGTTTTCAGACAGACAATGTCACAACTGTGGCATATATCAATCATCAAGGAGGGACTCACAGTCCTCTGGCTATGAAAGAAGTATCTCGAATACTGGTTTGGGCGGAATCCAGCTCCTGTCTAATTTCTGCGGTTCATATCCCAGGTATAGACAATTGGGAAGCGGATTATCTCAGTCGCCAAACTTTACATCCGGGCGAATGGTCTCTTCACCCAGAGGTTTTTCTTCAGATTGTTCAAATGTGGGGTCTTCCAGAAATAGATCTGATGGCTTCTCATCTAAACAAGAAACTTCCCAGGTATCTGTCCAGATCCAGGGATCCTCAGGCGGAAGCAGTGGATGCATTGTCACTTCCTTGGAAGTATCATCCTGCCTATATCTTTCCGCCTCTAGTTCTTCTTCCAAGAGTAATTTCCAAGATTCTGAAGGAATGCTTGTTTGTTCTGCTGGTGGCTCCAGCATGGCCTCACAGGTTTTGGTATGCGGATCTTGTCCGGATGGCCTCTTGCCAACCGTGGATGCTTCCGTTAAGACCAGACCTTCTACCGCAAGGTCCTTTTTTCCATCAGGATCTCAAGTCCTTAAATTTGAAGGTTTGGAGATTGAACGCTTGATTCTTAGTCAAAGAGGTTTCTCTGACTCTGTGATTAATACTATGTTACAGGCTCGTAAATCTGTATCTAGGAAGATATATTATCGAGTCTGGAAGACTTACATTTCTTGGTGTCTTTCTCATCATTTTTCCTGGCATTCTTTTAGAATTCCGAGAATTTTACAGTTTCTTCAGGATGGTTTGGATAAAGGTTTGTCTGCAAGCTCCTTGAAAGGACAAATCTCTGCTCTTTCTGTTCTTTTTCACAGAAAGATTGCTAATCTTCCTGATATTCATTGTTTTGTACAAGCTTTGGTTCGTATAAAGCCTGTTAAGTCAATTTCTGCTCCTTGGAGTTTGAATTTGGTTCTGGGGGCTCTTCAGGCTCCTCCTTTTGAACCTATGCATTCACTGGACATTAAACTACTTTCTTGGAAAGTTTTGTTTCTTTTGGCCATCTCTTCTGCTAGAAGAGTTTCTGAATTATCTGCTCTTTCTTGTGAATCTCCTTTTCTGATTTTTCATCAGGATAAGGCGGTGTTGCGAACTTCTTTTAAATTTTTACCTAAGGTTGTGAATTCTAACAAC
Source organism: Bombina bombina (assembly GCF_027579735.1). Taxonomy (NCBI): domain Eukaryota; kingdom Metazoa; phylum Chordata; class Amphibia; order Anura; family Bombinatoridae; genus Bombina; species Bombina bombina. The sequence goes on from NC_069499.1 coordinate 1,389,345,839, forward strand.
ATTAGTAGAGAAATTGTGGTTCCTTCATTGTGTCCTAATCCTAAGAATTCTAAGGAGAGATCTTTGCATTCTTTGGATGTAGTTAGAGCTTTGAAATATTATGTTGAAGCTACTAAAAATTTCCGAAAGACTTCTAGTCTATTTGTTATCTTTTCCGGTTCTAGGAAAGGTCAGAAGGCCTCTGCCATTTCTTTGGCATCTTGGTTGAAATCTTTAATTCATCATGCTTATGTTGAGTCGGGTAAAACTCCGCCTCAAAGGATTACAGCTCATTCTACTAGGTCAGTTTCTACTTCCTGGGCGTTTAGGAATGAAGCTTCGGTTGATCAGATTTGCAAAGCAGCAACTTGGTCTTTGCATACTTTTACTAAATTCTACCATTTTGAGGTTTTTTTCTTCTTCTGAAGCAGTTTTTGGTAGAAAAGTACTTCAGGCAGCTGTTTCAGTTTGATTCTTCTGCTTATATTTTCAGTTTTTTTCATTATAAGATTTAAACTTTATTTTGGGTGTGGATTATTTTCAGCGGAACTGGCTGTCTTTATTTTATCCCTCCCTCTCTAGTGACTCTTGCGTGGAAGATCCACATCTTGGGTATTCATTTTCGCATACGTCACTAGCTCATGGACTCTTGCTAATTGCATGAAAGAAAACATAATTTATGTAAGAACTTACCTGATAAATTCATTTCTTTCATATTAGCAAGAGTCCATGAGGCCCACCCTTTTTTGTGGTGGTTATGATTTTTTTGTATAAAGCACAATTATTCCAATTCCTTATTTTTTATGCTTTCGCACTTTTGTCTTATCACCCCACTTCTTGGCTATGCGTTAAACTGAGGAGGGGCAAAGTTTCCCAAACCTCAAAATGCCTATAAATACACCCCTCACCACACCCACAAATCAGTTTTACAAACTTTGCCTCCTATGGAGGTGTTGAAGTAAGTTTGTGCTAGATTCTACGTTGATATGCGCTCTGCAACAGGTTGGAGCCCGGTTTTCCTCTCAGCGTGCAGTGAATGTCAGAGGGATGTGAAGAGAGTATTGCCTATTTGAATTCAATGATCTCCTTCTACGGGGTCTATTTCATAGGTTCTCTGTTATTGGTCGTAGAGATTCATCTCTTACCTCCCTTTTCAGATCGATGATATACTCTTATATATACCATTACCTCTACTGATTCTCGTTTCAGTACTGGTGTGGCTTTCTACTACATGTAGATGAGTGTCCTGGGGTAAGTAAGTCTTATTTTCTGTGACACTCTAAGCTATGGTTGGGCACTTTTATATAAAGTTCTAAATATATGTGTTTAAACATGTATTTGCCTTGATTCAGGATGTTCAACGTTCCTTATTTCAGACAGTCAGTTTCATATTTGGGATAATGCATATGAATAAATCATTTTTTCTTACCTTAAAATTTGACTTTTTTCCTGTGGGCTGTTAGGCTCCCGGGGGCTGAAAATGCTTCATTTTATTGCGTCATTCTTGGCTCGGACTTTCTTGGCGCAAAATTTTTTTTTTTTGACGTTTTTTGTGCCAAAAAATTTCGGCGTTACCGGATGTGGCGCTATTTTTGGCGGCAAAAGCATTTAGGCGCCAAATAATGTGGGTGGCTTTTTTTGGCACTAAAAAATTTGAGCGTCATTGTTGTCTCCACAATATTTAAGTCTCATTATTTATTGCTTCTGGTTGCTAGAAGCTTGTTCATTGGCATTTTTTTCCCATTCCTGAAACTGTCATTTAAGGAATTTGATCTTTTTTGCTTTATATGTTGTTTTTTCTATTACATATTGCAAGATGTCTCAGATTGACCCTGAATCAGAAGCCACTTCTGGAAAAACGCTTAACTGAGTTTCAGTTCTACCAAAGCTAAGTTCATTTATTTTAAATGTTATAAATGTTTATCTTTAGCTATGGTTTGTAATAAGTTATTATGATATACTTTTACATGCAGAATCCATTAGTGTTTATGCTTTATATATTTCCATTCTTACATCTTATGTACAAGAAATATTTAGAAGATTTATAAGAAATATTTTTCTGAATCTATTTTAAAGGCTTTGTCTGATTTCGTGCCTTTTAATAAATTTTTTAGGTCTTTTTCACTTCTTTTTTTAATTATTGAAGTTTCAAATGACCAACAACATACTGATTTATCCTTCTCTGATGATGTTTTTTCTCTTTCAGAAATTTTCTTCATCAGATATTGACACTAACAAATCTACTTTTTTATTATTTTTCTATTATTAAAGTACATTTGTTCTTTGTTGAAAAGGTGTTGATTATTTTGGATATTAAGGTAACTAGTTCTTTAAGACTAGCTGACACTATTTCTGCCTATTTATTTCTTCTGTGTTTTCAGAGGTTTTTCTTTCCAATTCCCCATTCTAGGGAATGGAATAGGCTGAGAATTTTCTTTTATTCCTTCTTTTTAAACTATATTCTTTGCCAGCAGTTAAATTCAATTTGGAGGGTTCTCCAATTTATTGGGGCTATCTCTACTTCTACTAATTATGCTATGGTTTCTATAGCAAAATAGTATTTATTTTCCTTTAGATAGTTGTATCTTATTTATGGAAAATTATTTAGTTTCAGGTACTTTTCTTGGTCCTGTGATTTATTTGGATATTGCAATTGCTTCATTTTTTCTGTTTACTTTAAGATCAAGTATCAGATTATGATTTATTTTAGCATTGTTAAGGGACAACATTTACTAGACTAGGTGCTGTTGCATTTGTCTTGTTGTTTTGCATTTATTGATTATGCAAGTCCACTGTATTGACTGGTCCTTTAAACTGGACTATCATGCTAATAATTTCATTTGTGTCTTCATTTTATTGAATATTTTCGCAAATGAGGGTTAATCTATGTCTTTAGCTATTTTAGCTAGAAGAATTTTGTGATTTTTAAAAAAAAAAAAAAAAATCCATATTTCTTTTGTTCTAAGATAATCAATTATTTGTTTTATAATTGGATTCAATTCTTAACTGTTACTCTGGGCTTCAAAATTGAGTTCTTAGACTAAAACTTTAAGCTTATACTAGTTTGGTTGTTCTTATTAAGGAACGAATTCCTGAGTTCTTTCCCAAGTAACATGTTTTTAATTGGGGTTCGAAATCAGCTCCCTAATATTGCGATGTACATGCCGTATTCCAGCTTGGCTGGTAAGGGGCAGGTTAAGACTTCTTTGAAATGTATTTGGTTCTATTTTGTCCAAATTTCTTTGATTTTATTCCAGTAAGGCTAACACTTTCTTTAAGTGTGTTTCTGTCCGATATATTTTGGATACTGTTGAAGCATGGCTAGGCACCCATGGGGTTCAAGCGCTGCTCAGACCTGGAATCTTCTGGGGTATTTCTTCCAGTTCCTTTTTTAGGAACCGGGTTTGGAGTTTTATTCAAACTATTTTGCCTTTTTATGGTCATTGATAGCATCATTTGTTTTCCTTAGATACAATAAATGCATATTTTCATTTTTCTGTTTTCATTCAGATTATTTTCTGAGGATGCGGAATCTCATATGATTCACTTGCGCTTCAGGACATAGTTAGAGGATCTTTTTTTCGAAAGCTCTTGATTCCTCAAACAAGGGTCACCTTTTTTAGGTTTCCAGATAGTTTGTGTCACTGTCTTTGTCTCTATCAGACAAGGGATAATTCTATTGGGTTCCGTCTGTCCGGTACCTTTAGTCTCTATTATTTCCTTCAGTTGCTATATATGCACAGACGTTTTAGGTCTTATGGACTCAGCATTGGATTCAATTCCCTTTGCTCATTTTCACTAGAAAGAACCTTTCCAGTCTTTTATGAGTGTTGTTTCTTCTAGAACATGGTTGGAGGATCAATTTACCAAAAAGTTTGTTGATTCCTCAGACAAGGGTAACCTTTTTAGGTTTCCTGATAGATTCAGTGTCCTTGACTCTGTCTCTGACAGACAAGAGACGTCTGAAATTGGTTTCAGCTTGTCAAAACCTTCAGTCTCAATCTTTCCCTTCGGTAGCCTTATGCATGGAAATTCTAGGTCTTATGACTGCTGCATTGGACGCGGTCCCCTTTGCTCGTTTTCACATGCGACTTCTTCAGCTCTGTATGCTGAACCAGTGGTGCAGGGATTATACAAAGATATCTCAATTAATATCTTTGAAACCGATTGTACGACACTCTCTGACGTGGTGGACAGACCACCATTGTTTAGTTCAGGGGGCTTCTTTTTGTTCTTCCAACCTGGACTGTGTTTTCAACAGATGCAAGTCTGACAGGTTGGGGAGCTGTTTGGGGGTCTCTGACAGCACAAGGGGTTTGGGAATCTCAGGAGGTGAGATTACCAATCAATATTTTGGAACTCCGTGCAATTTTCAGAGCTCTTCAGTCATGGCCTCTTCTAAAGAGAGAGTCGTTCATTTGTTTTCAGACGGACAATGTCACAACTGTGGCATATGTCAATCATCAAGGAGGGACTCACAGTCCTCTGGCTATGAAAGTAGTATCTCGAATTCTGGTATGGGCGGAATCCAGCTCCTGTCTAATTTCTGCGGTTCATATCCCAGGTATAGACAATTGGGAAGCGGATTATCTCAGTCGCCAAACGTTACATCCGGGCGAATGGTCTCTTCACTCAGAGGTATTTCTTCAGATTGTTCAAATGTGGGGACTTCCAGAAATAGATCTGATGGCTTCTCATCTAAACAAGAAGCTTCCCAGGTATCTGTTCAGATCCAGGGATCAGAACAAAAAAAGGAAAAACTGGCACTACACCATAGACTAGGTGAGACTGGAATATAGAATAAATTCCGGTGCTACCCCTTGTAATATAACTATAGGACTAAAAAGAATTAGGCAGCTAAGGGGTTACTATAGCACTCACTCTCACTCATATCAGTCAAAAAAATATAATAAAATACATACTTTATTATTTATGTTTAAAATCTGGGATAAAAATCCCTAGGAACCTTTAATTTACCCACAACCATGTATTAAACTAAAATTAAAATATGGCCGCCAAACACTCTTCTGTTTCCTGGCCGAGAACTGGATACATCGGCGTCAGGTGGCTGGAGTGAATGGTCGACCTATGGTCAAAAGTGCGGAACAAACGCGTTTCGGCTCTAATATCGCCTTTCTCAATGTTACACTTTCTTTAGAAAAATGAGTAAGCAGAGGCTTCGGAGTGCAGGACTTAAATATTCATAGAACAATTGCTCTCTACCAATCCGGTACACTTCCGGGACCTCCGCCTCCACAACAACCAATCAGCTTGTTATTCGGCACACGCCTATCGATAGTAGTGTTGTGATTGGAGGAATATCGAGTGGTATTGAGCTTATCTATGAAATGCCTGCACTTTGAATTGAATGGTATAATGTAAGCTATTAGAAACATAAAGGATTCTACACTGCTGTGATAACATATATTTATGCTCAAATACTGTAAACATAGTAAGTACACATATCGTATGGAATAACTATTAGAAGACTTACACACGCTGTAGTAAATATACAATTAGATTATTATAGAGCACAAAATAACTATAAGGTGCTTTTTAAAATACTCACGACCAGGTTTCCACTGGTTTAGTGGTATATAGTTATGTCCTCATTATGTTTGTGTACGTAGTAATGATTCCAAATCCAAACTTGTACATATTTTCAATTTACAGAACAGGACTTTCCACCACTTTTTGCCATTAAATACAACATCAGGGAATAATTATCTACCTATCTACCTAAGGCAGTGATCAATCTCCCCGATGTCAAATCACGGGTACACGGTGGGCTATATATGTTAATTCAGTTCATGGATTATGTTTCAATGCTCACAAATTATTTAGATATACACCCAATAATTGTTAAATTCATTCATACCATTGGGTATAACCGAGTTCAGATTGAAAATCCATAACCCTATCAGGTTCATAACGACATACTCACCCCAGAGTGATAAGATCACCAACATTCTGAAAACACACTGGCATGTTCTGACCCAGGATACATTATTGAAACCATTGTTAACAGATAGACCACTGGTGACTTATAGGAGAGCTAGCAACCTTAATGACAAGTTAGTAACTAGTCATTACGATAGGAATGCTAAAAGGGATCCTATACACAAAGGCTCAGTCGCATGTGGACACTGCAAAGTGTGCCAACATATGGTTAAAAAAGAATATACAATGGATAGGTTTGGTAAAAAATGGGCAATAAAAGAACATATTAATTGTCAAAGCACTAATGTGATTTATTGCATATCCTGCAGCTGTGATTTACTCTACGTTGGCATGACCACACGATGCCTGGGCACACGTATGACTGAACATCTTAGCAATATCAGGACAGCCCAGAAAGATATAGAAAAGAAGAAACAAATCACTAGTGTAGCCAAACATTTCCCAATGTCTCATAAGGGGAACACCAATGCAATGAAATGCTGGGGGCTTGAAAAACTTAAACCTGGGATAAGAGGTGGGGATACCGAGCAAAGATTGTTAAAAATGGAAACCAAATGGATTTTCAATCTGAACTCGGTTATACCCAATGGTATGAATGAATTTAACAATTATTGGGTGTATATCTAAATAATTTGTGAGCATTGAAACATAATCCATGAACTGAATTAACATATATAGCCCACCGTGTACCCGTGATTTGACATCGGGGAGATTGATCACTGCCTTAGGTAGATAGGTAGATAATTATTCCCTGATGTTGTATTTAATGGCAAAAAGTGGTGGAAAGTCCTGTTCTGTAAATTGAAAATATGTACAAGTTTGGATTTGGAATCATTACTACGTACACAAACATAATGAGGACATAACTATATACCACTAAACCAGTGGAAACCTGGTCGTGAGTATTTTAAAAAGCACCTTATAGTTATTTTGTGCTCTATAATAATCTAATTGTATATTTACTACAGCGTGTGTAAGTCTTCTAATAGTTATTCCATACGATATGTGTACTTACTATGTTTACAGTATTTGAGCATAAATATATGTTATCACAGCAGTGTAGAATCCTTTATGTTTCTAATAGCTTACATTATACCATTCAATTCAAAGTGCAGGCATTTCATAGATAAGCTCAATACCACTCGATATTCCTCCAATCACAACACTACTATCGATAGGCGTGTGCCGAATAACAAGCTGATTGGTTGTTGTGGAGGCGGAGGTCCCGGAAGTGTACCGGATTGGTAGAGAGCAATTGTTCTATGAATATTTAAGTCCTGCACTCCGAAGCCTCTGCTTACTCATTTTTCTAAAGAAAGTGTAACATTGAGAAAGGCGATATTAGAGCCGAAACGCGTTTGTTCCGCACTTTTGACCATAGGTCGACCATTCACTCCAGCCACCTGACGCCGATGTATCCAGTTCTCGGCCAGGAAACAGAAGAGTGTTTGGCGGCCATATTTTAATTTTAGTTTAATACATGGTTGTGGGTAATTAAAGGTTCCTAGGGATTTTTATCCCAGATTTTAAACATAAATAATAAAGTATGTATTTTATTATATTTTTTTGACTGATATGAGTGAGAGTGAGTGCTATAGTAACCCCTTAGCTGCCTAATTCTTTTGAGTCCTATAGTTATATTACAAGGGGTAGCACCGGAATTTATTCTATATTCCAGTCTCACCTAGTCTATGGTGTAGTGCCAGTTTTTCCTTTTTTTGTTCTAATACTGTTACATTTAATGTGAGAATTGTACTCGCATTTTTCCTTTAAACTTGAGCACACACTCTATATAACCTGGTTTGTTTATATAATGGCCGTTTTTGATTTAGGAGCAGAAATGCTCCAGTGGACAAATGATATAACTAGTCTAACAGCAGAATTAAAAAACAAAAATACTGTGGAAATTAATAATACTTTGGAATGGTTTGAATCTCTGAAACAACTAAAAAAGATAAGAAGGAAACAAATTAAAAAGCAATGGAATATTGGCATGTATAATTTCTATAAAGAAAATGTCATTCCCAGAGGTTTGCGTTTGAAATTGTTTCCTTCTTTCAAAGATTTTAAACCTGAATTCAAATTAAAGTGGGAAAGTGCACTAACTGAGTGCTCAATAAAATTAATGGGATATTTAACTGAGTATGAACTAGACAAGCTTACAGAAATTAATGCAGATATTGCTATAATCTGTGATGAACTTAAACAACATGAGATTAATGAGGAATTTCAGAAATCATACAAAAAGATTAAGGGAGAAGTCGAGAAGTTTGCACGTTTCATATCTGAGAAAAAAGAACGTAAAATCGACAGAGACCTTAAAGATTATTCCTCTGATACCATATACGCATGGGGAAAAAATATGAGTGCTAATTCAGATATAGACACCTCAGACAGAGAAGGAGACAGTACTGATGCGGATGCATCTGATGGGGAGTCTATACCAAAAACTATACTTAAAAATAAAAATAGAATTCAGCCTCATAAAGTCAATAACGCTAACATCCCTTTAGGCGGAGAACCAGAAGGGGGCGCAAAAGCAAAACCCAGAACCAGGCGACAAGTGAGATTCACACAGAAATCCCTACATCACAAGAAGTAAACACCACTGAGTTAAACATTATTAATCTCTCCAATATAATTCTGACACCTGACCAAATATCTGTCCTGAAAAAAGGCCTATCATTCATACCCACACCACAATTCAATAAGTTTGAGGCGATTAAAGATATACATTTATTCATTCGTAAAATCCTTTTGAAAAAATATTTCAGCAATCCTGATCAGGACCAGCTAAATGTCTCTGATCAGGCGGCCATCAGTGATCTAATTTCTCTACTAGAGGAATCTATTAGTAATGTTGAAACTGAAGATAACAATAGTTGGCGCCAGATCTTAAAAGTAAAATCAAAATTTGTTCCCCCTAACAACACATCATTCAATGCATTAACTTTCCTAAACCTAGTGTGCCAGGATGTCCTCGATATCCAAGGTCATATTGGAACATCTAACTATAATCTGAGTAAGGAAGAGAATGTAGCGTTGAAACAATTATCTGAAATGAAGAATATTCAGATTAAATGTAGTGATAAGGGTGGGAACATAGTTATCTGGCCTGACAATATGTATCGTGAAGAGGCATTTCGCCAATTAACCAATCCAATAAATTACAAACCACTATTGTGTAACCCTATGGATATGTTTTTGAACAGTTACAACAAACTAATTAAATCAGCTTTCACTAATGGCATAATTGACCAAAAGGAGTATAACTTTCTTGAAGTAAAATCACCCAAAATAGCCACACTGTATTTATTGCCTAAGGTCCATAAAAACATGTCAAAACCACCCGGGAGACCTATAGTCTCTGGGATTGGATCTTTGACCGAGAAGGCAAGTAAATATATAGATGCAAGGCTGAGATATATTGTGGAATCTCTTCCATCTTATACCAGGGACACCATGCACCTATTAAATAAAGTGAATGATCTGAAGCTTGATATGAATTCGTCGTTATTGGTTACTTGTGATGTAGAATCGCTCTACACAAGCATTAAGACCCAGTGGGGATGTAGAGCGATTTCTTATTACTTATCCAAAAACACCAATATAAGTCAAGAGGTGAAAGAGTTTCTGCTCAATTTGTTGGAATTTGTTTTGACACATAACTTTTTTGTTTTTGACGACAAGTTCTTCTTGCAAGTATGTGGCACGGCCATGGGCACGTCATGTGCCCCTACATACGCGAATATATACCTGGGCTGGTGGGAGGAAACCGTGGTTTTCCACGAGGATCTTAAATATCTTACCCAACATGTATCCCACTGGTCCAGGTATATAGATGATATATTCTTTGTATGGGATGGACCTGAACACCTTTTGCCTGAATTCATCAATAGTCTCAACAATAATCCCTTTGGATTGTATCTCACATCTACTGTAGAAAAGTCTAAGGTAGAATTTTTAGACCTCTATATTGAGAAGGTCGATAACTCCATTGCAACAAATGCATATAGGAAACCTACATCTACCAACAATATCCTACATGCAAGCAGCTACCACCACCCCAATACTATTAGAGGGTTACCAATGGGGGAATACATTCGCCTAAGACGAAACTGCAGCACTATTGAGAAGTATAAAGAATCAGCTAGGGATCTGAGACAAAGATTACTAGAACGAGGCTATTCAAGAAAGATACTAGCCAAGGCATATAATAATGCATTGCTGAAAGATAGAAAGGAGTTACTCACTCCAAGATCAAGAGAAAGTAATAACCCTATCAGGTTCATAACGACATACTCACCCCAGAGTGATAAGATCACCAACATTCTGAAAACACACTGGCATGTTCTGACCCAGGATACATTATTGAAACCATTGTTAACAGATAGACCACTGGTGACTTATAGGAGAGCTAGCAACCTTAATGACAAGTTAGTAACTAGTCATTACGATAGGAATGCTAAAAGGGATCCTATACACAAAGGCTCAGTCGCATGTGGACACTGCAAAGTGTGCCAACATATGGTTAAAAAAGAATATACAATGGATAGGTTTGGTAAAAAATGGGCAATAAAAGAACATATTAATTGTCAAAGCACTAATGTGATTTATTGCATATCCTGCAGCTGTGATTTACTCTACGTTGGCATGACCACACGATGCCTGGGCACACGTATGACTGAACATCTTAGCAATATCAGGACAGCCCAGAAAGATATAGAAAAGAAGAAACAAATCACTAGTGTAGCCAAACATTTCCTAATGTCTCATAAGGGGAACACCAATGCAATGAAATGTTGGGGGCTTGAAAAACTTAAACCTGGGATAAGAGGTGGGGATACCGAGCAAAGATTGTTAAAAATGGAAACCAAATGGATTTTCAATCTGAACTCGGTTATACCCAATGGTATGAATGAATTTAACAATTATTGGGTGTATATCTAAATAATTTGTGAGCATTGAAACATAATCCATGAACTGAATTAACATATATAGCCCACCGTGTACCCGTGATTTGACATCGGGGAGATTGATCACTGCCTTAGGTAGATAGGTAGATAATTATTCCCTGATGTTGTATTTAATGGCAAAAAGTGGTGGAAAGTCCTGTTCTGTAAATTGAAAATATGTACAAGTTTGGATTTGGAATCATTACTACGTACACAAACATAATGAGGACATAACTATATACCACTAAACCAGTGGAAACCTGGTCGTGAGTATTTTAAAAAGCACCTTATAGTTATTTTGTGCTCTATAATAATCTAATTGTATATTTACTACAGCGTGTGTAAGTCTTCTAATAGTTATTCCATACGATATGTGTACTTACTATGTTTACAGTATTTGAGCATAAATATATGTTATCACAGCAGTGTAGAATCCTTTATGTTTCTAATAGCTTACATTATACCATTCAATTCAAAGTGCAGGCATTTCATAGATAAGCTCAATACCACTCGATATTCCTCCAATCACAACACTACTATCGATAGGCGTGTGCCGAATAACAAGCTGATTGGTTGTTGTGGAGGCGGAGGTCCCGGAAGTGTACCGGATTGGTAGAGAGCAATTGTTCTATGAATATTTAAGTCCTGCACTCCGAAGCCTCTGCTTACTCATTTTTCTAAAGAAAGTGTAACATTGAGAAAGGCGATATTAGAGCCGAAACGCGTTTGTTCCGCACTTTTGACCATAGGTCGACCATTCACTCCAGCCACCTGACGCCGATGTATCCAGTTCTCGGCCAGGAAACAGAAGAGTGTTTGGCGGCCATATTTTAATTTTAGTTTAATACATGGTTGTGGGTAAATTAAAGGTTCCTAGGGATTTTTATCCCAGATTTTAAACATAAATAATAAAGTATGTATTTTATTATATTTTTTTGACTGATATGAGTGAGAGTGAGTGCTATAGTAACCCCTTAGCTGCCTAATTCTTTTTAGTACTATAGTTATATTACAAGGGGTAGCACCGGAATTTATTCTATATTCCAGTCTCACCTAGTCTATGGTGTAGTGCCAGTTTTTCCTTTTTTTGTTCTAATACTGTTACATTTAATGTGAGAATTGTACTCGCATTTTTCCTTTAAACTTGAGCACACACTCTATATAACCTGGTTTGTTTATATAATGGCCGTTTTTGATTTAGGAGCAGAAATGCTCCAGTGGACAAATGATATAACTAGTCTAACAGCAGAATTAAAAAACAAAAATACTGTGGAAATTAATAATACTTTGGAATGGTTTGAATCTCTGAAACAACTAAAAAAGATAAGAAGGAAACAAATTAAAAAGCAATGGAATATTGGCATGTATAATTTCTATAAAGAAAATGTCATTCCCAGAGGTTTGCGTTTGAAATTGTTTCCTTCTTTCAAAGATTTTAAACCTGAATTCAAATTAAAGTGGGAAAGTGCACTAACTGAGTGCTCAATAAAATTAATGGGATATTTAACTGAGTATGAACTAGACAAGCTTACAGAAATTAATGCAGATATTGCTATAATCTGTGATGAACTTAAACATGAGATTAATGAGGAATTTCAGAAATCATACAAAAAGATTAAGGGAGAAGTCGAGAAGTTTGCACGTTTCATATCTGAGAAAAAAGAACGTAAAATCGACAGAGACCTTAAAGATTATTCCTCTGATACCATATACGCATGGGGAAAAAATATGAGTGCTAATTCAGATATAGACACCTCAGACAGAGAAGGAGACAGTACTGATGCGGATGCATCTGATGGGGAGTCTATACCAAAAACTATACTTAAAAATAAAAATAGAATTCAGCCTCATAAAGTCAATAACGCTAACATCCCTTTAGGCGGAGAACCAGAAGGGGGCGCAAAAGCAAAACCCAGAACCAGGCGACAAGTGAGATTCACACAGAAATCCCTACATCACAAGAAGTAAACACCACTGAGTTAAACATTATTAATCTCTCCAATATAATTCTGACACCTGACCAAATATCTGTCCTGAAAAAAGGCCTATCATTCATACCCACACCACAATTCAATAAGTTTGAGGCGATTAAAGATATACATTTATTCATTCGTAAAATCCTTTTGAAAAAATATTTCAGCAATCCTGATCAGGACCAGCTAAATGTCTCTGATCAGGCGGCCATCAGTGATCTAATTTCTCTACTAGAGGAATCTATTAGTAATGTTGAAACTGAAGATAACAATAGTTGGCGCCAGATCTTAAAAGTAAAATCAAAATTTGTTCCCCCTAACAACACATCATTCAATGCATTAACTTTCCTAAACCTAGTGTGCCAGGATGTCCTCGATATCCAAGGTCATATTGGAACATCTAACTATAATCTGAGTAAGGAAGAGAATGTAGCGTTGAAACAATTATCTGAAATGAAGAATATTCAGATTAAATGTAGTGATAAGGGTGGGAACATAGTTATCTGGCCTGACAATATGTATCGTGAAGAGGCATTTCGCCAATTAACCAATCCAATAAATTACAAACCACTATTGTGTAACCCTATGGATATGTTTTTGAACAGTTACAAAAAACTAATTAAATCAGCTTTCACTAATGGCATAATTGACCAAAAGGAGTATAACTTTCTTGAAGTAAAATCACCCAAAATAGCCACACTGTATTTATTGCCTAAGGTCCATAAAAACATGTCAAAACCACCCGGGAGACCTATAGTCTCTGGGATTGGATCTTTGACCGAGAAGGCAAGTAAATATATAGATGCAAGGCTGAGATATATTGTGGAATCTCTTCCATCTTATACCAGGGACACCATGCACCTATTAAATAAAGTGAATGATCTGAAGCTTGATATGAATTCGTCGTTATTGGTTACTTGTGATGTAGAATCGCTCTACACAAGCATTAAGACCCAGTGGGGATGTAGAGCGATTTCTTATTACTTATCCAAAAACACCAATATAAGTCAAGAGGTGAAAGAGTTTCTGCTCAATTTGTTGGAATTTGTTTTGACACATAACTTTTTTGTTTTTGACGACAAGTTCTTCTTGCAAGTATGTGGCACGGCCATGGGCACGTCGTGTGCCCCTACATACGCGAATATATACCTGGGCTGGTGGGAGGAAACCGTGGTTTTCCACGAGGATCTTAAATATCTTACCCAACATGTATCCCACTGGTCCAGGTATATAGATGATATATTCTTTGTATGGGATGGACCTGAACACCTTTTGCCTGAATTCATCAATAGTCTCAACAATAATCCCTTTGGATTGTATCTCACATCTACTGTAGAAAAGTCTAAGGTAGAATTTTTAGACCTCTATATTGAGAAGGTCGATAACTCCATTGTAACAAATGCATATAGGAAACCTACATCTACCAACAATATCCTACATACAAGCAGCTACCACCACCCCAATACTATTAGAGGGTTACCAATGGGGGAATACATTCGCCTAAGACGAAACTGCAGCACTATTGAGAAGTATAAAGAATCAGCTAGGGATCTGAGACAAAGATTACTAGAACGAGGCTATTCAAGAAAGATACTAGCCAAGGCATATAATAATGCATTGCTGAAAGATAGAAAGGAGTTACTCACTCCAAGATCAAGAGAAAGTAATAACCCTATCCGGTTCATAACGACATACTCACCCCAGAGTGATAAGATCACCAACATTCTGAAAACACACTGGCATGTTCTGACCCAGGATACATTATTGAAACCATTGTTAACAGATAGACCACTGGTGACTTATAGGAGAGCTAGCAACCTTAATGACAAGTTAGTAACTAGTCATTACGATAGGAATGCTAAAAGGGATCCTATACACAAAGGCTCAGTCGCATGTGGACACTGCAAAGTGTGCCAACATATGGTTAAAAAAGAATATACAATGGATAGGTCTGGTAAAAAATGGGCAATAAAAGAACATATTAATTGTCAAAGCACTAATGTGATTTATTGCATATCCTGCAGCTGTGATTTACTCTACGTTGGCATGACCACACGATGCCTGGGCACACGTATGACTGAACATCTTAGCAATATCAGGACAGCCCAGAAAGATATAGAAAAGAAGAAACAAATCACTAGTGTAGCCAAACATTTCCTAATGTCTCATAAGGGGAACACCAATGCAATGAAATGTTGGGGGCTTGAAAAACTTAAACCTGGGATAAGAGGTGGGGATACCGAGCAAAGATTGTTAAAAATGGAAACCAAATGGATTTTCAATCTGAACTCGGTTATACCCAATGGTATGAATGAATTTAACAATTATTGGGTGTATATCTAAATAATTTGTGAGCATTGAAACATAATCCATGAACTGAATTAACATATATAGCCCACCGTGTACCCGTGATTTGACATCGGGGAGATTGATCACTGCCTTAGGTAGATAGGTAGATAATTATTCCCTGATGTTGTATTTAATGGCAAAAAGTGGTGGAAAGTCCTGTTCTGTAAATTGAAAATATGTACAAGTTTGGATTTGGAATCATTACTACGTACACAAACATAATGAGGACATAACTATATACCACTAAACCAGTGGAAACCTGGTCGTGAGTATTTTAAAAAGCACCTTATAGTTATTTTGTGCTCTATAATAATCTAATTGTATATTTACTACAGCGTGTGTAAGTCTTCTAATAGTTATTCCATACGATATGTGTACTTACTATGTTTACAGTATTTGAGCATAAATATATGTTATCACAGCAGTGTAGAATCCTTTATGTTTCTAATAGCTTACATTATACCATTCAATTCAAAGTGCAGGCATTTCATAGATAAGCTCAATACCAATCGATATTCCTCCAATCACAACACTACTATCGATAGGCGTGTGCCGAATAACAAGCTGATTGGTTGTTGTGGAGGCGGAGGTCCCGGAAGTGTACCGGATTGGTAGAGCGCAATTGTTCTATGAATATTTAAGTCCTGCACTCCGAAGCCTCTGCTTACTCATTTTTCTAAAGAAAGTGTAACATTGAGAAAGGCGATATTAGAGCCGAAACGCGTTTGTTCCGCACTTTTGACCATAGGTCGACCATTCACTCCAGCCACCTGACGCCGATGTATCCAGTTCTCGGCCAGGAAACAGAAGAGTGTTTGGCGGCCATATTTTAATTTTAGTTTAATACATGGTTGTGGGTAAATTAAAGGTTCCTAGGGATTTTTATCCCAGATTTTAAACATAAATAATAAAGTATGTATTTTATTATATTTTTTTGACTGATATGAGTGAGAGTGAGTGCTATAGTAACCCCTTAGCTGCCTAATTCTTTTTAGTCCTACAGATCCAGGGATCCTCAGGCGGAGGCAGTGGATGCATTGTCACTTCCTTGGAAGTATCATCCTGCCTATATCTTTCCGCCTCTAGTTCCTCTTCCGCCTCTAGTTCCTCTTCCGCCTCTAGTTCTTCTTCCAAGAGTAATTTCCAAGATTCTTAAGGAGTGCTCGTTTGTTCTGCTGGTGGCTCCAGCATGGCCTCACAGGTTTTGGTATGCGGTTCTTGTCCGGATGGCCACTTGCCAACCGTGGACTCTTCCGTTAAGACCAGACCTTCTATCACAAGGTCCTTTTTTCCATCAGGATCTCAAATCCTTAAATTTGAAGGTATGGAGATTGAACGCTTGATTCTCAGTCATAGAGGTTTCTCTGACTCTCTGATTAATACTATGTTACAGGCTCGTAAATCTGTATCTAGGAAGATATATTATCGAGTCTGGAAGATTTACATTTCTTGGTGTTTTTCTCATCATTTTTCTTGGCATTCTTTTAGAATTCCTAGAATTTTTACAGTTTCCTCAGGATGGTTTGGATAAAGGTTTGTCTGCAAGTTCCTTGAAAGGACAAATCTCTGCTCTTTCTGTTCTTTTTCACAGAAAGATTGCTAGTCTTCCTGATATTCATTGTTTTGTACAAGCTTTGGTTCGTATAAAACCTGTTAAGTCAATTTCTCCTCCTTGAAGTTTGAATTTGGTTCTGGGGGCTCTTCAAGCTCCTCCGTTTGAACCTATGCATTCGCTGGATATTAAATTACTTTCTTGGAAAGTTTTGTTTCTTTTGGCCATCTCTTCTGCTAGAAGAGTTTCTGATTTATCTGCTCTTTCTTGTGAGTCTCCTTTTCTGATTTTTCATCAGGATAAGGCGGTGTTGCGAACTTCTTTTAATTTTTACCTAAGGTTGTGATTTCTAACAACATTAGTAGAGAAATTGTGGTTCCTTCATTGTGTCCTAATCCTAAGAATTCTAAGGGAAGATCGTTGCATTCTTTGGATGTAGTTAGAGCTTTGAAATATTATGTTGAAGCTACTAAAAATTTCCGAAAGACTTCTAGTCTATTTGTTATCTTTTCCGGTTCTAGGAAAGGTCAGAAGGCCTCTGCCATTTCTTTGGCGTCTTGGTTAAAGTCTTTGATTCATCATGCTTATGTCGAGTTGGGTAAAACTCCGCCTCAAAGGATTACAGCTCATTCTACTAGGTCAGTTTCTACTTCCTGGGCGTTTAGGAATGAAGCTTCGATTGATCAGATTTGCAAAGCAGCAACTTGGTCTTTGCATACTTTTACTAAATTCTACC